>NC_048893.1:52442044-52701154 GCF_011077185.1 Oxyura jamaicensis | reverse complement strand
AAGATAAAAGCCTCTCAAGAGTTGCTTTTTTTTTTCTGGAATTATGGAAGAGAGTTGGAAAAGATTTAAACAGAACTTTATTGCTGCAAGGAATGGATGCTGGAAAAAGGAAGGCAATTGGAATAGAACTTTATTTTCTGATAGTGGCTGGGTATGAAGCACTAGGTGTGTTAAATAGTTCTCAGTTAACTCAAACAGTAAAACTCAGTTATGAAACCATGTAAGATAAGTTTGAATGGTATTACCTTATACAAAGATGGGATGTCTGAGAGACCCTTGAATAGATTGCAAATGGTTTGAAGAAGCAAAATGTGTTTTTGCTTCCTGCTGTCTCCTTATGTCCCTAATGAAAAATCAGGCAGTAACAAAACCTCAAGACCAAGAGAAAGATGGCCACTAGAGAAGCCAAAACCGATGGTTAGAAAGAAAAGAATTTGCCAAGCAGAGGTTTTGCAGCCCATAGAACAGCTTATGGCAATATAGTAAAGTTGTGATTTTATGTGGTTTGAGAGAGCAGCCTAGACAGTCTTAGATATACATCTATGGAGTGCTGGAGTAGCAACTGCTCTGTTACACTCTTTACATATGCAATAGGTAGTCATGAAGTTAACATCTCTTTGCTAAGAAAAGGTTGGGCATTCCTCTTCTAGAAAATTCAGTTCTAAGAAAAGATATCAAACAGAAAACTGTAAAAGGCAGAATCTGCACAAAATAGTTACTTATGCTGAAAAAAAAAAAAAGCTGAGGCAATCCTTTGCACTTAAAAGAATGACCATGTTGCTTATAAATCTTACAAATTCCATGGTTTTGTAAAGGTTTAATATTGGCAAGGTATACTCTGCATAAACATAAAAATTAAGGAAATATCATCTCCTTGGGACTCACTGGACAGTGCTGCAGTGATTAGTAGACTGTCAAATTAAAGTGTGTTTGATTTCAGTTAGAGGTAGCTGCACAAGCCAGCAACACAGCATTTAAAAACAACCACAGTAAAAGGAGAAAAGCAGAGGTGAGCATACCCTTTAACAGAATGTGGGGTGTATAGAAGTTGTGTTTTTTGTAGAAGAGGTGTTTTGTTTTTTTGTAGTTTCAGGCAAACATATTTAACAATCCAATGATATTCAGGTCCTCTAAGCAGTATTCCTTCCCAGCCACAAGAAGAAACTAACTGAGGGAGAATGTGAAGTTGTTCTGAAGGGCTGCAAGAGCTCTCACTAAGCCCAGAGCAGGGGATCTGCTGGCGCTCCCTTAGGAAAGGTCTTCTCCCAGGCTGAGGAGGAGCGAGGTAAGCTTGCTGCTCTGAGGTGTGCAGCAGGCAGGAGTGCAAGCAGGGCGGCTGCTGGCGGAGCCTCACCAAGCGCTGGCGGTGGGCTGCGTGCGGCACGCTCGCTGTGGCTCCCAGCTGCATGTGAAGTCTCAGAAAGCATTTTCAAGTATGTTCACGTGTGCCCCGCTTGTGAGAAACATTCATTCGTTTATTGCAAGCCGGGAGGGTGAAAGTGCTTGTAAAAAGCAGTCTGCTCTCTCACCCACATGGGGCCCTCCCCTCCCTGGGCAAGGACCTCAGCAGTGTTGCCTCCTTCCCTCCAGCGGTGACACTGCTATCACCTCCTCTAGAGGTACTCCCAGCACAGTCCTGATGGCTGGCATCATGCTCAGCCCCTGGGCTTGGTGCAGGTACCCAACTCTGACAGGGCTCCAGCAGAGATTCTTAGTGACTCCTGAAGCACCCAGAGCTGCCTGTCTTGGCATCAACAAGCAAAAATGTGAATTCTGTGTTGGAATATAGCTCAAGAAGTTCTTCAGCATTAAAAGTCGCTGTCAATTTTTCTTTATTGATGAACAGGGAGGGAATGCAAAGCTCTCTGTAGTGCAAACTAAAAAGCTTCCTCCCCAAATTACCTGATTCAGCACCCTGATGATTGTGCAAAGCTGTCTAATGGGCACAGGGATGGAAACCACTGCAAAGAGGCTCTGGCTCTCAGGTGCCATGGCAATAGGTATAAAATCAGTTTGATTGCACCTCTTCAAGCCAAAGGAAAAAAAAAAAAAGCCCAGGTTTTTTAACACTATGGTTGATGGTGGGGGCCAATAGCATGTACCTCGGATGCTAACAGAACTTAAATGTCAATACATTCAAATAAAGCAGAATCCATTGACCATAATACATGGGAATAAGAATAAGAAAGGTAGGGTTTTTTGTTTTGTTTTTCTGAGATCTGCACTATCTGAAACCAATCAGAAACTGGGGCTGGTATTGTGGCAGGCAAAAGAGGCCTGGTGCTGCTTACCTATCCAAAACCAGGAATAATAATACTCAATATATAAATTCAAAAGTGCTGACATAAATTTTTGGCTTTGTTCTGATGGGTAAATGAAATGAATCTTACCAATGGCATAGACTAAAGATGTTAGTTCCTGGATAGTTTAGCTCTTTGATTTCTTTTGGTGTCCATTCATCACAGAGATAAAAATTGGGTGAATTCTTCAATAATTTATGTGGTCTTTCCTACAAAACTGGAGAATTAACGCCATAGCTGCTGGGGAAGGAATCTAAAGGAACCAGTTTCAGACTCATTCAAGATTTGAAAAATGCCTTTTCTACTCGTGAAAACCTAAATCTACCTTGCTTAACTACAAGGCCCATAGGGAAATCCTAGGGACAAGGCAGATGTACTTTGTGGTTGGCACACTGACTTATTTCCAAACTTCCTGTTGTAGCTTTTATGCTTTGACATGGGACAATTAAAATATTCATTGAGCCAAAGATGGGGACTAATGGCTTGGCACTTCTCTGGGAAGTAGAATATCTGTATTGTCGTGAACACTTAAGCATTTAATTCAAAGTGAACAATGTTAATAGTGATACAGTTGCATACTAATTTTCTCTAAGCTCATTGTTCGAGCATTCTCTTAAGAAGTAAGCATCTTTAGATGACAGATTTAAAAAATACTCCATCCCACATTTTTGGCTGGCTGCTGCTTCATTTGTGTTTGGTAAGGTTCATAGTCTTTCACTTCCCTCATTTTACTTTTGGTAAAGGATGCCTGAAACAAGGGAAAAAATATATATATTGAGCTGAACACACGTTTTAAATTGAAAAAACTTGGTTTGGATCAGATGAAGGAAATTGCTTTTGTTATGGTTACTGAAACAACCAGGGGAAATTGTTCGCACAACTCTAATGCCAACCCATTTTAGGGGAAAAAAAGGAGTTGAGAATGGGATTTAGCCACATTGAATAGCTTAAAGCCTCTGACCATAAGTTCCTTAGCTAGTGGCGACTTGGCCTGATCTGTGGTGTCAAACATATTTTTAGGAGAGGGGCCTGTTCTGATGGCCTGTTGCTGGTGTAGCAAAAATTCACTGAAACGGGGACAGACTAGAAGCAACTCTCACTGGTACTTACACTTGGGTTTTGTTTGCTGCTCTGATTGCTTCCGCATACAGATCCCGAAGAAGTAGAGCCGTGCATAGGACATTGTGCCAGGAAAGCTGGGCTGTAGCCCTGGGGCAGCTTTTCTGTGGAAGCAGTGGTGCTGCTCCTGGATGCCGAGCATCCCGCCCCTGTGGAGCGGTGTTACGCCCTGTGCCCTCTCCCCGACCCCACACCAGCTCGGGACTCCCCACGTCGAGCCCTGCTGCAGCCACCCAAACGTTCACAGGAAGTCAGCAGGCCAACTGCATGTTTTCTGCAGACCAGATCTGTGTGCTCAACAGATCTGGTAAGCCTGGTAACACTAAATGAAGGCTTGGCTTGATCTTCTGTGAAGTATTTCCCAGCACTCATTTTCTGTGGTGCAGCCTCTTTAAAAAATAAAAACTAAAAAAAAAAAAAAGTCAAAGGGGTTACCGAAAGAGTATACGAGGACAATCTTTTGTGGAGAAGCACCATACTGTGGATGTGATCTGAAAATGTATCTTTGGCCCCAGCAGTGAGGATGGGATGCTTGGCTGTTTAGACAAGCCTCTCTCAGTGCTGTCTCTCAGAAGGCACCTGGAAATTGCTCTGAATGCTTCATAGTGCAAGTTGCAGAGCAGCTCATTGTGCTTATGCTGTCAGGCAGTTAATGTTTTTAAAAAAAAACACTTATTTTCTGTTTTCATTGCTGTACCTCAGAAGAAATGCATTCTGTTTTATCTAAACAGAAATACATTTGACTACTTTGCTTGCAAAAACTGCCTGTAATGTAGCTGAAGGTTTTGTTACTTGCCTTTTTTATTTCCCAAATGAAGTAAAAAAAGAATTAATTGCTAAGATGCAGCTCTGACATCAAGGAAAAATAACCCTAAAAAATTGTTCTGATATAGCTTAGAAATGGGCTGGATGCCTATGAGAGAATATAGGACAGCTAAAAGCAATATAATCTTGCTTTATGCAACTCTTGTTATTGCTGTGCTACTGCAGTACAATAAGCTAGCTACATCCTGAGTATCTCAGACTTCTTTCTTGCTGCTAAAGCTATGAGCAGCTTTGGTACATCTTAGACCAGGGGCAATGAACTTGATACCTTCTTAAGAGATCTCACGATACTTAATATCTGATGAATGATGAAAAAGAATTAAGAGAAAACTATAGGGGATGTGCTCAGATCTCACAGATTGTCCTGATAAAGCCGAGCTTTTAACAAATTCCTAGAGACTTTTTAAAAATAAAATGAAATAGTATAACCAGGTCAAAGAACATGGCCATACAACAGGTGCATTTAGACCACTAGGTTCTGTTGCCAAGTCTATAGAGGAGAAAGTAGCAGAATGGCTTGAACCAGAGAGAAGTCAGGTTGCTCTACTATGTGTAACACCGAGATGAAAAAAAAATCACGTTCAATACAGTCTTTTGAAGGATTTACAAAGGTACAAAAATAACTTTGTTTCAGCTTAGTGAACTCCTAAGGGAGCATGCAGCAGTGCTGCAAACCTCCAAGCCCTGTGTTTGCCATGTACAGCTACTGACCTATGTATTTGTTTGATTTATGCATGTTGGCATGCAATCTCTCAGGCATGTCACTGCCTACCTTGAACAGGAGGGCACTTAAGCATCAGACTTACCTGCTGCTGGAGAAAGGTTGCAAGACCAGGTGAGTGGTCTGACTACCGTAATTCATCCATCCTAGTCTGAGCATGGCAGGAAAGGCTGCAGGTCAGATTTGCAATGGCTAGAAATATAATGCTCAAACACAGAATTGCTAATTTTGTGTACCAGTGCATGAAGAAAAACAAATGTGTAAATGCAGCTGAGAGAATGACTTCCCACTGCAGCTCTGTACCTCCCTGTTCTAAGGCCCGTGCTTTAAGGCCATTCATCCCTTCAGAGATGCCTACTGGCAAACTCAGGGTTATTTTTACAGAGCAGTCAATGAAGAGGCTGAAAATAAATAAATTGAGGCAGAGAAATCTCCCCTTTAACCATAACAAATCAAAAAATACCATCCCTGTACCTGTGGGCTGACTCCAGTGCCCACAGCCCTTTTCCAGTAGCAGGCAGCTTAAAAAGCAGTAACGTTCAAGTGCTCTGCTATGGCTCTTCTGGTGTTAAGGCAGGGGAAAATGCATGCTGGAGCACTTTTTGGCTGCAGCTGGTGCCAGAGAAAGGCAGGAGTAAGTTGCTTCAGCTGATTCAAAAGTTACCATGAGGAAATATGATGGCCTCGGTTAAAAACCATCTTCAGTTCAGTTCAAGAGGCTGCCCTTGAATTTTACTGCAAGGCACAGCAGGTAGCCAAGTCTTTAGCATGGAGAATATGAACAACAAAATTAGCTGTGTTTTCAAAGAAAGGGAAGAGCGAGGAAACAAGATGAAAAATTCTTAAGTTTCATATGATTGTAGTCATACCTCACTTACAGTACAACACCAGAGTCAATTAAATGCTGCAGGTTTTTTGGATGCACTCCTAATTCTCAGTCATTCTCTCTTTGGGGTTTTAACTGTGGTTTAACTGCCGTTGCTTTATCTAGAGCTAAGCAGCTTGCACCAATTTCAGGTTGCTGCTGCTTATTAAAAATTGAAGTGTACCTTTTCTCTGTTCTTAGGGGATATAGGTGAGGTGCTGAGCAGCTCTGAAATTGAGTTTGTAAGTAGGAAACACATGGCGTTTGCTAGACTGCACAAATAAGTCTGGGGTGGGGAGTGCTGCTTTTGCAAAGCTAGGACGACTTTAACTGAGAGCACTGCTAGTGTTCCACCATTTTGTCAGCAGGAAAAACCTGACTGAAAAAGAAGAGTCTCGTTGGTAGTGTTCTTGCTACTAAAACTGAAATGAAGTACTTGCTGGTAAGCTGCAATTTAGGCAAGTGCAGCTCAGGCAGCCCCAGACAATTTTGCTGCTTATTAAGCTAATCAGAGCTGTATCACTTGCTCCCTTCCCCCACGTATGATTTACCTGTTGTCTTCTCACAAAACAAAATAAAGCTCTTCAAAGGACTGCTTTTAAGTCACAGCTCATAGCTAAACGAAGACCTCATAGGAAGCTCTAAGTGCTACCACAGTACAAGTAATTGTTTTTAAAAATACATTTCCTCATCACTGGCCCTTTTCCTACAGTTCTTGCTCTCCTAATGTAATGGTAAACACAAACAACATAGGTAAAAAAGATTTACGGAAGCTCAGGATAGAAAGTGAAGAGCAATAACCCAGTTTTATAACAATATTTTAAACCCAGTTTTATAACAATATTTTAAAATGCAGGTTTTTACATTAAGGAATGTTTCCTTCTTGACAGGAACTCAAAAATACCATTTTACATTCCACTTTTACATTTACATTTACAAGTTTGCATACCAATATTGCTTCTATATTTACGTTAAAAGTATGGACGTTTGTATGTCAACTAAGTTGCCCCAGAACACTTTCATCATCTACTCAAGCTAATGAGCTGGCTTCACATTGAGGCACATGAAGAGCATCCGTATATTTTACTTTACAAGGTTCAAATATACAGGTCCTCATTTCTACCTAAAAGGCAGTAGTAAGCGTTTAAGAGACAGTAACATCTCAAATGATTCCAGATTATTGTCAAGTGAATGTTACTTAGCAGTTAGATAGAGAGCTGTTTGCTCTCCAGATGCTGATAACGTGACTGGTAATATACGAGACCAATAATGTGTTGTTTACTTAATGCCAAGTGATGACAACGTAGAGAATTTGGGATATGGGAGGTATGAGGAGAAGTATAATTAATTCAGATCCTCAGTTACTGCTTTTTTAATTAATATTTTGTTAGATTGTTTATGTTGAATTCCTTCCTCTGGCTAGATTTTATTCTATACTTTCTGAATGTGTTGTGAGAGCAAGAATATGCATGTGATACAGCCAATTTGACAATAACCGAGGCAACAATCTAGAAAAGAGAGCAGCAATTCACCGCATTAAATTCACTGCGTTTTAAAATAAGTTTTTGCTAAGGGCATGTTAGAAGATTTGCCTTACCCCAAGGTTTGTGGAACAGACCCTGTAATCACAGGCATGCAAGTCTCAAACTTATCTGAGGCTTTCGAATATGATATAATGATTATTTCTCTCTTCAGGATAGATGCAAGGGAACTGCAGTCTTAACTATGGTTAAGCCTTTTCATTCTTTGGCTCTCTAATTGACTTTTACTGCAGCCACTTTTGTGGTGGCCTATTGCATTAACAGGAGTAAAAATGAACCCTCTTGCCATTGCATTACTGCCACCACACCCAGTTCTTTTAGAGGCATTTAGAAAGAAATTGATGGCCTGTTTTATATACACAATTAATAGTAACACATTCTCTTATGTTTTCACAGTCAAAGGCCAGGAATAAAATTCAACAGGATTTTTCTGCTGCATGTATTTCTTGTGTGCATATCTAAGTACAATTTTACAGCTAGACTGTCTTCTATTTCATGTCTTTATTATGAATGTAAGGAGTTGCTGAAATCTCACTGAATGCATGAGGGGAAAAAAAAAAAAAGAAAACCAATTCACTTTTTAATCACTGAGATTTCCTTCATCTGACTCCTCTTCATTTTTCATCTCTAAGGAGACGAGCAGTGTCATGAAAACTGCCTCCTGGTTTCTTGGTAGTTCAGTTGTCCCTACCGCTAATTCTTCTGTCACCTTGTGCCTTTTATTTACAGTCTTAGCCCTTTGCTAGTGACACCAACGGTGACGTTATAGAAGACTCTCACTGGAGGTGTAGGAGACAAGGCAGCAGGAGGAAGAGGTGGACTGTCCTCAACAAAGATGATTTTAGTCCCAATGAAATAGAAGGAAGGAAAGCACAGAACATATTGGGGGGAAGCTGAACTGCTCCTACATAAAAAGATATTTTAAGCTCATGTCAGTTGTTAAAAATTAACACATAGAAAGTTCAGTTTCGAGGACTGCTTCCATTACACTAGTATTATGCAAAATGTATCTGAAAAATACTAAGAGTTTTCTATTTAGGTTTCCTGGCCCGAATTCCCCTCTCATGTTGCTTAGATCCGATCCTCGTTTCTGTTTTTCTGCCCCGTCTTCCTCCCTTCCTACTCTCGTCTGCTTCCCAAAATGTTCCCCTGCTACATACCCTTCCCAATTCACTCTCGGTATCTTATGAAAACGTGCTTCTCTCCCTGTAGTACTGAATGTCTCTACATGCTGAGTTTGGTAATCCACTGTATTCTCTGTATTTTTATAAGTAATTATATGCTAAGATAAAGGGTGTCTATGAATGAGGATGAAAAGAGGATGATAATCTGTATGCAAGAGGGCTGTTGTGGGACTTGAGCACCATAAGGTAGAAGAAAAAGGGGGGTTCAAGAAAAACAGATTTGACATCTACAGATGCATATTGCATCTGTATTTGTGCATAGTTGCCTGAATCAAACCAAACCTCTTCTGAAATCCCTGCTTATCCTATTTCTTCCTGGTGGACTGGACTTCACTTTTAAATGTATGTCATAATATATGGGGTGGGGCCTGTTTTGCTTTCTGTACTAATACTTCATTATGCAATACCTTTCAAAATAGATTTATTTTGATAAACTTGAGGGAGATGAAGGTCCTGTGTTAACCAGGACATAAGCTCTGATCAAGCTGTGAGCATTTTAAACATCATACTTCAACTCCAGGCACTGCTGACAGCATTCTTAGCCATGGGTGCCATTCATCATGTGCTGTTCTGGCAAAACAGGATGATGGTAAAGTAGTGGTGGAGGGATCAGCTCATCTTCACTGAACACTGTCAAGTCTTGATAGAAAAGAAAAAGAGAGATGATAAATGGAGTGCTGAATATTCATATTCATGACTATTTTTTTTCCCATTCAATTTAAGTTGGAGGAGGAGGAGGAGGAGGAAGAGCCAGGTGGTTACAAATGCAAACTATTTGATTGGTATAGGTGTATAATGAATCTGTTTGCCCAAGTACCAATATTTTTTAAAAATGCTTAAGATTACAGGTAATTGTATGTGTAGCCATGAGAAATTGAGGTGATTAGAAGCAGGTATTTAACAACAAAAATAATTGAATGCTTGTTTCCCTCCTCTGTAAAAGGGTTTACGGGAGATTAAAATATTTCCCCTGCTGCAAGCAGTAATACCAGTAATTCCACTGCAGCTAGAGGTGCTGCTGCTCTGTGTTGTTACAAGAGCATAGAACCCTGTAATGAGCTCTCACAGGTTCCTCTGATCACTGTTAAAGTAATGGACCTATTTTGTAGACCTGGTCTACTAAAGAACATCTTTCATACTTAGACCAAACATTGTGCTTAAAATATAAAAATCCTTGCATTGCATTTCCATAGCTGTTACTGACAACATGTTCTAAGAAGGGCTGTCTTTTATCCAGTTAACATTTTTAGTTCTGTTAATAGTGTTTCTAATGCTTGTATTTTATCATATCTTTTGTATTAAAGTACTTAAGGATAAAATTAAATGAACTACCTGGTTCTCTTGTGAAAAAAAGGTTGGGCATATCTTGACTGGAGGGGAGGCTCTGAAACCACACAGAACATCCCAAGAGCCTAAGGAGGGGAGAATACAGCCTGTTTGGGTAGAGCCCGTACTGGGAAATTCATACTAAATGTGCCTTTGCAGGCATGGAAACTCCTTGTATCTCTTGACTCTGTTGAAATGGTAGCCAGGTCTTTGCATGAAATGAGTTGTTATTGCCCCAGCACCATCAGTCACTGTATATTGGTTTTCATAAGGTGAAATTGTAGCCAACTTTCCCTTGGCTTGATTTTCAAGGGGAAACCAGAAACTGATAAATGGCTTCTCTGCTTGTGTACTGGTTGATGACACACAAAGCTAGAATCCAACCATGTAGTATTTGAGATGCTTATCTTCCTTTGCAGAAAAGTCTTAAAAATTACAGCAGGTTAAATACAGTTGGTTAAATAGTTTATCACTGCACTGCTAAAAGCAGTTGAACAGGGAACTAAGACTTTTTTTCTATACTAGAATAAAAGTAATTTTCTTGAAGGAGGATGATGGGAAGAAATACAGTTGAAACAATGCTGAATAATATTCAAGCATGTCAGGACAAGTTTAACCACATTTACTGTTAACACCCGTTATTAGCAAAGGATATTTCTGTGCTACAGTCATGATGAAAGGCATAAATTCTGAGAACAGGTTAAAGTGATTCTGCCCTGATAACAGATTGACAGCCACCCAGGGTAGACAGGGAGGAACTGTGATTGGCATATGACTGGTAGCAGTAACTGTGAGTGACATAAATGTGAATGATCTTATAGGATCGCAGTGTGGGTGGGTTAACAGAAACAGCCATGCACAAGCTGAAAGCAGTTACTTGATGATGAACAGGATGAAATTTTGAACACAGATCTTCAGGAAATGCCCCAAAATTCATATTTCTCTTGTCTAAGTTTATCTTTCTTCAAGGCAATTATGACAACAATAAGAAAACTAGACACACATGCGCGCGCACACACACACACACACACACACACACACACAAAGTATAACCCACTTCTATGTTCTTTTTTCTCAAAACAAAGAAAGAGTACCACAGAAGTCCAATTCCTTTTAGGCTGCTCAGAGCTGGCCCAACATTAAAGTCTTGGTAGTTTAATTCATTTAAGCATCCAAAAGTTTGGCTGATGTTTGTTTTCCATCTTCCTCTCAAATTTGAAAACCTAGACCAGAATTACCAGGGTGGGAGGGAATCCTTTCAGCATTTCTCTGTTTTGTTTCACATGGTAAGGAAAATACAGAGCTTTGAAATGAAAAATGACTGGAAAAACTGACAGGCCATTCTCAAGTCTCTATTTATTTAGGTTCAACTCCAACTTGAGAGAGTTGCTTGCTTTTTTGTTTTGTTTCTAAATAAGAATCAGGCTTTAGCCTGATATACATGTTATTCTAACAGCCCTGCCATGTTATGTCAGGATTAGCTGGAAGAAGAAAAGCTGAAGGAGAGTGCAGCTTTTATGAAAGACTAAAGAAGGTAAATTAACATTTGGGATCTAAATAGCATTGTATTTAAGGTTTGTCTTAGTGCAAAACTGTTGTATGTAGCCAATCAAAAGAACTGATGTAGTAACAAAACAATGAACAGTTGAAAATTTTAATTGCTATTTTGCCCAGTGTCTACATCTTTCCTCTGCCGCATGTTTGTAGTTGCTCGGCAATCTAGATTTTAAAGACAAAACTTTTTTCTCTTCCCTTTGAACCGGAGATTTCTTAGGGGCCAACAAAAGCATTCTCAGAGCTTTTTAAGGATGCAGAAATAAAGCTGCAAAGCCAGCTGCAAAAGTAAACAATGAAGATCAATAGCAATGCTATCTCCCACGTTCGGGACATCTTGCTGCAATTTCAGTTCTCCTTTCCAAGATCTTGTCAAGGAGCGGAATGGTTGTCAAGTGCTGTGGAGTACACACAGTCCATTAAGTAGCATTGCCTTCATTTAGACTGATGCATTTGGCAGCAGTTGAACTGTTAGAGCTTAATATTGTAGTTTGTTTTGCTTAAACTTGTATGTTTCTACTGAAAGTCACTTTTCAGAACTGTCTGGTCAATGTTTGCGTTTCTCTCTTGTTCCAAAACTTTCCTTGCATTATTTCTGATCTTCTTCCTGAAGCTTTCCTGTTTGTCCACCATGACTTATCTTATCCTTTTCAGGCTTGAGGAGACAAACTAAGTACAAGCTCGTGATTCTGCACATAGCTGTGTTCCCCTCACCTTTCTTCCTTTTCTTTGAGTACTAAGTTGTCACTCCATTATTTTAAATCTAGGAGGCACATGTCTGTTTTGAGAAGTCCTCAATCACTGATTAAAAAAATAAAATACTATTACCCTGTAGTTAATTATAATGATGTCTCATCTATCCCTTGATATTTCTCACTGATCTTTTTTCTCTGGTGACCAGTGATAGGGCCTGAGGAAACAGCATGGAGCTGCGACAGGGGAGGTTCAGATGGATGTTAGGAAGAGGTGTTTGGGCACTGGAACGGGCTGCCCAAGGAAGGGGTCAGGGCAGCAAGCCTGCCAGAGTTCAAGAATCATTTGGACAGTGCCTTCAGATAGATGGTTTGTCTTTGGGGTTGTCCAACGAGGAGTTGGACTCAATGATCGTTATGCATCCCTTCCAGCTCAGAGTATCCTATGGTTCCATGATTTCACCGTATGTGGCACAATGACCTTCTCTTCTAGTCCAGTATTCTAGTTCAACCTGGAGGATATCTTTAGTCAGAGTTCCTAGGGAGATATATTAGAATTTACACAAAACTATAAGGGTGAATGAGGATACTAGGTTCACAAAATAAAGTTGAGGGCTAGTTCTGATCAGTGGAGCAGTTCCCAAAACGTTTTCTTTTGAAGGTTCCAGCAAGAGAGAAAATGAATTTTCAAGAAAGTAAGAAAAATGGCTGATCTACTTCAAAATACAGCATCCACAGGGGTGATAATGGAGGTCCAACACTGAGTGGATGAAACGTATTTTTTCAAAGCTTATTGTTTAAGCTAAAAGAATTGTTCCATGTAAGCTTTTTTTTTTTTTTCTCCATATCTGTCTTCTGAGACCTGCATTGTGTGGAGTGAAGTGGGGGATTATATGCTAAATCAACAAGCATCTCCAACATAGTTAAAAATACGTATTTCATAGCTTGCTGTTGGCAGTTTAGGCAGCATTATGATTTTGCTCACTCATGCTCTGCATTGTTTGTACATCACTTTTCCAGTAAAATATGCTTCAGACTTCTGTTCATGTATTAAACATCAAGAAAAATTTAAACCTGGTTATAGAAGTAAGAAGAGCTAATTAGGCACCCTACCTGTGCATATAGTTAAAAATACAATGGCATATTGACAATTTGTCCAACAGGTCCTCAATGTCATGTCCTGCCATAATAATCTCCTCTCCTGAAAACTCTTCCACCATGATTTCTGTTTCTCCTCTAATCTCTCACCTCTTCCTTTGTTCATCACTTTCAGTCTAATCATAAATAGTCTGGAATGTCAGCCTCTGATGGCTCATGTACAAAACTGTATACTTACCAGTAAAAACCAGTTTTTTACACCCAAATTTGTAAGTCCTTTCCTTTAAAAACTGACAAGACTGTGGTTTCCCTCTCTAACCCTAGACCCTGCGTTTGTAGAGACAAAATCAAAATGACTCAGCCAGATCCACGTTTGCCTGCTCCACCTGGTTCTGGCCCAGTGCTTGCCTATCCCCTTACCACTGTTTCAGAACACAGGAAATCTCCATGTTACTCATAGCAACTAAGGCTACGTAGAAGGGTGACTTACTTGAAATTAATCCAGTACTGGGAAAGATGTACATTGCTATTGTGAATTAACCTACTAGCATTGTCACAGTCCTCCTTCGCTGAGACCTTAAGTATCTTCATCTTCTCAGTGTTCTTCGGCGTTTTGTGATGGGTTTTAAATTAGTTATTAGTGCTTGCAAAAGACACCTTATGTTTGTCTCGTATGGATCTATGAAAACATCTGTTCATTGCTGCACAGAGGTGGAAAAGACAAAGAGAACGTTAAGAGTTGCTGAAAATAGAATAAATCAGAAAGCACCACTGTATTACTGTATGAATTCCTGGTTCATTTTTGCCTTGACTGTCGCAAGATTAGAAAGATTACAACGAAGGACACCAAGTGTGATTTAAGGTAAAGAGTGGCTCATACAGGCGGAAGTACTAAATGGTTTCATTAGCTTGGAAAAAAACAGGAGATATTATGCATATCTATAAAAGACATGTGGAGCACAGAAAGTGAATAGGAAATGACTACTTGTTATTTCTAACAACACAAAAACTAAAGGGCACCCAGTGAATTTATAAGCTGTAATAAATTAGCTTTAATACAAAGTGAAAACAACACATTTCCCCCCTGCATATAATCATGGAACTCAGTGCCACAGAATTTTGAGGAGGCCAAGTACAGAAAGGGCTTCAGAATCAGACTGATCAATTTCAGAGGATAAATACATGTGTGGATGCTGAACATGGTCTACCTACATCCTTTATGTCAGGTTCTTGAAACTATTACATGACTTGAAGCTAGAAGTTTGCTTCAATAAAAGATTGCCTAGAGTTTATTTCTGTTCTTGCAGGTTTTGCCAAGATAGTACTTAGGTTCTTCTATTATTGAACAGAAGATACTGAACTAGGACCTTTAGTCCAATTTTGCAGAATTATTCTTATATTCTCTGAATGATGTCATTTTGAGAGTAAACTCAGACACCTGTTCGTATATTGAAATGTAGCGAATGATTTATCTCGTGTAGATTTGGATTTCATCTCCCTTGATGCACCAGACCAGACATGTTGGTCTTGAGCAAGGTAGGAGCATGTTCCTATGTGATATTATTTTATATGTCAGAGAGAATCAGAATGAAAGTGTACAATATGTTGTAAGATAACGTTCAGTTAACCCCACAGTCAGTGTCATGATTATTGTACTACTGATTACCAAGGGAGCTTCCTATCAAAATTGTATTCCTGTGCAAAAATCCTCAGTAATGTGAGGATCTGCTATGATGCAAGTGTTGAGGCAACTGGATTAGCTTTTGGCTGTTCTGGCAGATCTGGGTGTGGAAAGCTACTGCCGAGATTATGCTGGCTCCTGCTGGTGTAGGGATGCTTCTGTGGACACGATGAAGAAATGAAGAAAGGTGCCCAAAGAGTTTCTATTTCTCCACCTCCTACTTCTGGTCTTCTTCCTGGATCTTATCCAGGTGTCTCAGCTAACATCACACATTAGGAGATGATAACTGAAGATGAGACTGGAGAAAAGTTGTAATGGCCAGGGATGATCGCGAATTATTTGGTAAACTTAAGCCTGTGAATGATGATAGGGTCCTAGGGTTGACCCTGGTGATCTGTGACTCCTCACAAGTCCATTGTGGAAAATGTTGGAGCAGGTATTGCAAACAAGCCTGAAGTCCTCTCCTAGAAGAGGCTCACACCTCCCTATCTACATTGAACTGCTCATCTTTTGCCTCAGTATCTGGGGTTTGCCAAGTGTGTGGGAGTAAGCAGCATGCTTTCTCACTCTGATGACACAAAGGATGGGTGAACATGCTTCCTCTGCTGTAGCGCAACTATGCAATGAGTCTGCCAAGGTCCAAAACCCTGTGGTCTGGGGAGCTCCAGGATGTGGCTAGGCTGTGGAGGAGGTATTTCCAGAACTGTACAACAGGGGAGATAGGCATTAGTAAAAATGTGGCTTGAACAGGACAAGGTGAAAAGAAGAGTGAATGAGTGGAGAGGTATCAAGGCCGCTGTTTCACCATAAGGATGTCACGGAAGCGCAAACATCTGATATCCTTTCATCTATAGTTGCTATCATTAAGAACAAAGTTGGGAGGAAGCTTGCTCTCTGAAATGTTTGGCACTGTTTTTAAGTAAGGCCATGCCATATTTTCTGAGTCAGGGGAGGAGACGTCTGTGTGTCATGGGGGCATCCCAGTGCCAGTCAGAATCAGTTCTGCGTGAAGGTGCTCGTATACTGGCATTTGCCTGTGAGCCGAGCTGTGAGGTGCTTGGCTATTACACAGCAATTTACATTTTTAACAAAGCTAGATGGCCATATAATGTTGAGGCCAATATTCGGTTTGCCAGAGTTGTGTTTTTATATTTTGTTGCTGCAAGTACTTCATACGTGCTCTGGGCCATACCATGAAGGGATGTCAGGACACATTAGAATAGGCTGCTCTGGGCATGGTCCACAACCACATCTGAAGTGTGCTCAGGTTTCCTGAGCACTTTTAAAGTGTTTCCCAGAAGGAGATCTTGTGGGTTTGCTTCCAGCTGGAGCACAGGTTGGACAACAGGGCAACACAGGACAGGATGCAAAACTGGGAATGAAACAACCTGCTAGTGTTCAAACTCTTAAAAAAAAAAAAAAAAAAAAAAAAAAAAAAAAAAACTCTTTCTGTTGCCTTAAAATAGTGCTACAAGCAATAAGAATCCGGTCCCCAACTTCAGGAAGAGTTATTACCATTAAGACCATTAAAAAGTCAGTGTTCCCCTGCTGCTATCACACTGTGAGGAAGCGCAGCAGTTCCCTATGTTTAGAACAGAAGTACAAAATATCAGATAACATTGTGCAGTACTGCGCCTGAGTATCTATTGCCTTTTGAGAGGAGTTAGTATCTTACAGTGATATTTAATTAGACAGTGAGTTGAAACAGTAAAGTGTTTTCTAAATGCTAAATATTAACATTACAAAGCATGAAAAGTAGGAAAGCACAGCTATGCATTGGAAAGCCCTGCTTTCGTATATTTCTGTGGGCTATGCATGGAAATCAGAATAGAATGAAGCAGATTTTATCTCAAGCCATTTTAAAAAGAGCTTTTAAAAAAATCTTCGCCTGTGCTGACTTAGCAACCATAGAGATGAACTCTTTACAAAATCCACTTTTGTAATCAGATTGCGTGTCTTCCTTCAGTGCCATAGATCACGTACAAGCCCTTGCACAGCACATGTGGGCATCGCTAATAAGATTTTCTGTTTATCCATGCCAAGTTTCATCATCCACTGAGAGAGCAGCTTGCTGAGCAGAGGGAAGAGTTGGGTCGTAGTGGATGCTGCTGATACTAATAAGAGAAGAAATTCTGCAAGAATGTGGTGGAATATTGCCATCATTTAGTAATGTTTTTAAAACAAAAATATGTATATCACTTCCAAACCTCTCTGAAACACAGGGGCACAATTTATAGGGGATTATACGGATTCAAGAAGGAGGCAAACCAGTTATAGCAGGTCTTCACAGAGCCCGCTGCAATAATCACCACAGGCAGGTAGGCATAAGAGATGAAACTGCCCTCCATTTCCTACTAAGATGTCATAAAAGATCTGGGGGCATGTACCTCCCCTCCTGGGTACACAAAGAATTAGTTGCCTTGGCTGAAGAATATGTCCTCAGAACCATACAGTGTGGAGTTGTAACTGATTACAATTTGTTTACAAAGTGCTTCTCTGAGGACAGATGCAATATTTTAGGTTCAAATTTTCTTTCTTATTCCTCTCTTCTCCTGCTGTTCTGCAGTTCAGTTGCTGAAGACCTCATTTACCCAACGGCTGAATTCAGATCCAGCTGTGGTCTGTATTCTCTACTGTAAAGAATGAGTTGTTGCTTGATAATTTCAGAGATTTATTTATTTATTTATTTATTTTTACTGCCAGTTTCAGTATAGGTCACACCAGTGCCCTTCCCTATGTCCTAACATTAAGGGAAGGGCATAGATATGTTCACGTAACCTTAAAGGGGATTGCCTCCTCAGTGCTCTGGAATCTTTCAGCACACAGCCATTAAAAACATACCTTGAGAAGTATGGATGGTATATTTATTCATAAAGCAGCTTCCAAATTAAACATTTTAACTAGCTAGGTGAAATATTTCATGCGCTTGACAGATGTAAAACATTGATGATTCATGTACTAATTAACTAGTTTTAAAATAGTCTATTTTGTGCAGAGCCAGGCATCCAATGCAACTTTAATGAACTAAGGAGTTTTACCCTGGAATACCCACACAATTTGGTAGATATATTATGCATTTATTCACCATTGATATACATAATTCTGCAAATTACACTGCATTTTACAAAAGATCTTCCAAAACATGTTTGGGGGGCTTCATTTCTGCTGACTGGTAGTCATATGCCAGAACCAATTTAGCCAAGTAGCCTAAGCCTCCATCTAAATTGCTGAGTCAAATAGTGATATTTTTTACTCCTGTTAGGTAGCACCTGATTGATTTAAATGGGATTACCGACGATTTGAGAGAGTATTTAATGTGAGTACATGGCAAAATTCAGAAAGGGTGTCTTGCTGGGATCAGTGCAGTTTTACAACATGAGATAAAACAAACTCCATCCTAAGATATCACAATGTCCCAGTAAAAACTCTTCTGAAGTAGTCTGAGCTGCGTACTCTTTACAGATCTCTCAGAGGACCTAGAGAAGGCTTTATAATGTTCAAACTGTGAAGTTTTATCTCTAATGTAGTTTTAATTGCAGTTTGTGCATTTGTTTTAATAGAATTTTGATTCCTGTCAGTGCATGCCAGAAAAGAAGCCTTCATGGACCCCTTCCTTGTGTCTGGGAGTATGATAGAGACTTGGCAAGGCATGGTTAAGTCCATACTCTTACAGCATTTATACCAGAAGGAAAAGATGGCAGACAAAATCGCTACATTCATTTCAATCATTGGGGTCCAAAAATCTGCCCCTGAGAGCACATCCTCATTTGGAGTATTTCGCTGCTAACACCTGCTGCTTGCTATTTCTTAGTTACTGTGAAGGTGGGAGAATAGAATGATGATAAAAATAAATCTGTTAGGTATCCATTTCCTCTAAATGCAGCACTCTTACCCATAAAATTTGACTCTGATAATTTCATAGCAGTGATGTCCAGAAATTGTCTTGAGTCACAGCTGCTCGCCCGGGTATCGGGAAAAGCTGGTTTCGATGTGGGAAGGATGCTGCCTTGGAAAAAATGTTCTGCTGAGATTTTTTTTTAATTATTTGGGGTGGTGTCTTTTTACACAGGTGCTAAATTTCCTGGAGTTAATCAGGTAGAAAAATGCCTCCGAGGCATCATTCAGTCCATTAACTGCAATGCCAACTGCCAGTGGCTGGAGTTGAATACTAACAGAGTTTATAACTCTTTATGATAATTGACAAAGCCAGACAGATTCACGCTTCAGCATAGCCCTCCTGTTCTTACCCGCTGCCTTCTGTGTTCATATCCTTGGTGTCTGAAACATGCTCCCCCCTTTTTTAACAGGGGAGACATGAATATAAAAAGCGGGGTTGTTTTGCTCATTTATGTGAAAATTATACAGATGAGTGAACACCCTGCAAACGAGGATCAGCATCCCTTCCCCCTCATCTATTTATTACTTTAAAAGGAACATTATGGCTGCATTATGTCTGACATGCGCTCCATAGCACACGGAGCACAAGAGGAGAGTAGGGAGCAGTTGAAAAACTAATGACAAATTTTTAAGATTGCAATTTCCTGAGATAAATTTATATACTTAAGATAAATTTAAAAAGAAACATAGAAGGAAAATGAAAAGATATTGTCATTATTTGGTGTATATGTGTTCTTTTGTTGGCTGTTTCATACTGTGCTGTGTGAAAGCATTTAAATTTTTTCTGTATTAATGATCAGTGTCCTGAATCATAAGGTCTTTCCTATAGAAAGCACCAATCCCTCATATAATTCCTCACTGAAGAATCCAGTTCAGCAGTAGAGCATTCCTAAAACGTATTTTGGTTATGTGGCCATGCGCTTTGGATTCTTACCTCCATATTTCACCTGGGCTATGAGGCTCATGCATTTTAGTTCTCAGCCAGGAGTCTTCAAGCAAAACTTTGCTGGAATGGGGGCCCCAACAATTTAGTCTGCAGAACACTCCTCTGAGTTTGTATTACACCAACACCCATAAAATATGCTGACTTTGCAATCAGCTGTGAATGAGACACAAAATCCAACGTCCTTATTAGCTGGAGTGGTTAATTATCCCAAATTACACTTAAAAGATTAGGAGGTTAATTTTAGCGTCCTGATGATTTACATTTTATACAATTAAAAGCTCCTCTCAGCAGTTTCTATAGAATATACAGTATTTCTGTTATACCTCCCATTGTGGGTGTTCCGATATGATTCGATGAAGGGACAACATAGCAAGCTATTTAATAGCATTTTCATCTATCTGCCATGTGGTATCCCTGCAGCAGTCTTTCTGTTATTTGAAGGTTTCTGTATACATGCATTTATAAGGTACTTGGGAATGTGAGGATAAAAAGCAAAAAATAAATGTTTGGAAAGGATATGTTGTACTAAATCAGCAAAGGGTAAAGAGCTCCAAAAGAAGAAGGCAAGAAAATTGGCTCCACCTTAGAAAACTAATGTGAGAGCTGCTGAGTAAAAAAGAACAGTCATCCAGCTGCGATTTATTAAGTGGAAAGCTTTTTTTAAAAAAAGCTGTGGAAGACCAGAAATCAAAGATCGCTGTATATTTACTGGCTTTTTTGAAGCATCTGTTCTCTAATATCAGAGTCTCTCACAAAGACTAATCAACTGATCTTCAGAATATCCTTATAAGTTTGAGATGCATTAGCCTCATTTTACCATCAGAGGCATAAAGAGATTATTTGTCCAAGACTACACAGGAAATCAGCGACAGAAATAATAATGTAGGCCTGTATCAAGTACAGTGACTCAAACATAAAACCGTTCTGTTAGGGTAGGAAGGCAATAACGGAGGGCTCTTGGTATAAACCACAGATAGCCACAGGAGAAACGCTAATGACACTCAAAACAGTTGGAGAGTGCTATGTTGTTCTGGTTACGGTGGAGAAAATTTACTTTTAGTCTTGGCATTTGGTAAAAGGCAGAATGATGTAAATGTATTTTCAGGTTAAAAAAAAAAAAAAAAAAAAAGAGGGACATTGATAGTAGGTTGAAAAATGTTGAAAAGAGACAGGCCCCTTTAGGTGTAATAAAGCAAAGACTGTATTTTGAGCTTTGACCACAGAATGCCTATTTTTATGAAAAGCAAGAAGATTTGTATGCCACTGAAGATAGTAACACCTATGTTAGTGGAAGTTACGTCATTTTAAATTGATAAAAGGCAAGTATAGCTGGCTTATAAAAGGAAAAAATCTCCTCTTTATTGCTCCAAGGACAGTTTAAACTGGAATTTCCAATATAAAAGAGAAAAGAAAAGAGAAAAATCATGTTAAATAAATTTTTTACACTTAGTGTTTTCCTTCAGGTTTTGACCATACATATCTAGGACTGTATAACTAAAAGAATTATGTCTGTTAAAACTTTTACTCATTGGGATTGCTGGGTGAACTGGCCGTATTTTTTCATAGCTCCTAAAGGGACAGTCATGCAATATTAGCTAAGCTTATTTCATTATTTATGTTACTGCGAGTAAGGATGTCTTTTCAACCCTATTCAATCTGGTTAAGTGAGCTTTTTTCTGTATGTGTGTGTTAGGACTTTCACATCTATATTGTAATTGCTATAGAATATTTAAGAAAGCTGATGCAACTTTTATTAGCTATATTAACTTATTTGTAATAAAGGGTTCTCAGGCTTTCATCCAAATTTTCAAGGTATATCCATCAATTCCATGATGTGCTTCTAAGGGATCTGAGAGCTCAGAAAAATAAGACTACCATCATTATGCCTGCTTCCTCTGTTCAGAAGTCTGCAACTTAACTGTACAATCTTTAGGGCTCCACTGATCAAAAAGGTTGAAATTCACTGCCTTCTAGGACTTCCCAGTAAATAGAATAAAATTGCCTTATCCAGTACATTTTCCACAGAGACAGATGATCAAAAGGGAGCTACTGGTATCTGAATTCAACAGTGCATATATTTGATCTACTTTTTATTTGCACTACAGTTTTCCACATAGTTCTGGCAATGTGTAAAATGTTCTCAGAGTGGATGCAAATGCAGTACTATTTACATGCACTTTAAAGTTTCTCTTCCTTGCCAGAGTTGTGTAAAAGGGTGTGATTTTGAAATACAGTTAAATCCATCCAATGGTTGGCAGTCGTTGAGGCAGGCAGCCTCACACCTCCCCTTCTCCTCCTCTCTTGCCCAGCCCACTTTCCTCCAGAACTTCAACCATGAGATTAAGGCAGCTACACTGAAAAAAAGTAATCTCTCAAAAAGTTATTAGGTTCTCTACTAGGGTTAGATGGGTAGAGCTTTTTGCACAAGTGCATATCTGGTGCTAGAACTGAGAGGAAGGAGTAGGATGATATCCTTTGGAATTTGGACATTGCTTTGGAATCAATATTCCTTTGGAAATTTGAATATAGTCTTGCACATAGTCATAAAAATCATAATGAAAAAATAAATCTCTGCGGTGTTGTGAAGGGCTTATATAGGTGTGCTTTTCAGCATTGTTTTGATTTTAAAAGGAAAAGTTATGGTGCTATGACTGAGTGATACATATTCTTCAAGGTACTGCAGAGAACACACTGGAGACACCTTGATTTTTCAGTTTCTTAGTTTTGATATGATTATTATTTCTCCCCAGTTAACTGTAAACATAATTTAGTGTGGAAAAAAACATCATTTCAAGGTTTCTGATGATTGCCATGCAAGCCTGTTTGTAGCTAATATTGCGTTATGGAACTGGTGAAATGCAAAGGAAAGGTACCTAAGCTGTTAGGAATTCATATTAAGGATGATTTAATGACCTTTAGAAAATTTGTTTTTGACGTTTCTTCTATTAGGAGCTACACAGTGTTACAAAGATTTGATAAATAGATGAGGTGAAACTATTTGCCTGAAAAAGTTTGACTTTTCTGGAAGATGGAGGAGGCTAAGGCTCCTTTCTGGTGAGAAGGAGAAAGCAAGCCTGGGAGATGGAAGGTGGAAAAGTTGCAGATTATAGTTGTTTTCTCTGCCTTGGTTATAATAAATATCAAATAAATAGATATATAAATAGGGTGACTAGAAAAGGATAGCATTTCAAGTGTTACTTGATTTGTTTTCAGCCAACAAATAAACTGAGCTGAAACTCTATACTCTACTCCCATGGTGATCAGATATTACAGTACATATGGTATGGAAACATTAAGCTGTGTTTGACGACCTCACAACGCCTAAACACAGCATGCCAGCCAACTGGTGACCATACGCTATGGCTGCCATAAACATGCAGTTGCCTCCTGCTATGCTGCACCTGAATTGCTACGCATATAAATCATAGACGTTATTGCAGAGGAAGGCCTGGATTTCATATACTTTCTCTCCACTGTAGCTGCAGCAAATAGACCGTACATCCCAACCAATAAAAACAGATGTAATCTTCTGTCTGTTTGAAATGACTTTGTCATATCAGACATTTGTTGCCACCGTGTCTAAAAATTGCAGCACTTCTGTTTTTATCTTGGTGAAACTAGACAATATGATATCCTTTATACTGACTGCATCTAAAGTGCAGAAATATTTAAGAATGATGGGTCAGGATGAAAGGTGCAGCAACAGACTAAATGCTGTACACAGTGACTTTGGTTGGTTTGGACTATATGTCAACTTGAATAGTCATGTCCTGTAACTTTGCATTCAATATCTGGCATTTAAGTCTTTGAAAAACAAGCCAAAATTTCTGAGTAGATTCTTTTTGATATTAAACATTGGCTTCTTTAGTTAAGCTTTGTAGTGCAACTTCAACTCAAATAAAATGTACAGCATTTTAGATTATCTGAACAAAATTAACTCCTGGCAATATTAATTATTCACTAGTCTCCTCTCCTTTTATTTTATAGTTTAAATGTTATGTAGAATTATTTACTCATGAATAAATAGCCTTGCTGTTTTCTAGACCTCAGCAATAACTGATATATGTAAAAGCTGTACAAAAATAACTGAAAATAATGCTAGCAGGGGGCAATTTTTCTTTGTTTTGTGGCATAGAGCCATACTGATTTAGTTAGCACTAGGGTACAGTCATCTTATTCCCATGTTATTTCACAGTGAATATCATATGACAATTTATTCTGAAAGTAGTGATCTGCCTGGAAATTGGAGGACTTTTTTTTTGAACACCACATAAAAAAGAATTAATTTCCTCTGTTACCTATATATCCTATATGGTTTGTGTGAATAGCAGCGGTCTCTAAATTATGCAAGACATCTGTAGCAAGATGAAGCATGAAGTTCCAAAAATACTGTAAACACTCTGTTGATCTCTACCCATCTCTTTGGAGCATTTCATCTCCTACAGCACCACTGTTCTTCTAGTGTTGGTCTCTGCACTTCTCAGTCCCAATGTTATTGCACAGTTCTAACGAGAGTCCATTAAACTGATCGCTTGTTGTTCCCCTGCTGATTCTTGCTTCCTAGTTCTACTCAGAAACCTGTCTAGACCCCAAGCAATTCTTCATTTTCCTGGTTATGGAACCCCAACCCGTTTTTTGTGAGACTATTTTAAGAATAACCATTTTTAAGACTATTTAAGACTAACCATTAATACACTCTGCTATTCCAGTCCTGAGTGAATTTTTTGGTCAAACCAAATTGTACCAAACAGTGAACAGATTGAGAGAAATGTTTGCCCAATTTAAACACCCACAATATGACTCTATCTGAGACTACATGAGAGAATGTAGTCTATAAAAAGACCTGTTATTTATTACTAAATGCTTCATTTCCCCCTTTTTCTAAAACCATTGACCTATAGATTTATTTATTTATTTAATGGATAACACTTTTGTTTGGAATAGAAAGCATTTTCTTTTTGATTCACTTAGAGTTTTGGCATACCTATTCTTTCAATTTAAGGTAGAGATGTCTAGGTTGAAGTTTGTCTGAGCCAGGAAATTCTGTTAGGAGCTGAAGGGGATATGATATTGGTGAGCAGCCTTTGATAGCAGCCCTCTTAGGGGACAGCGTCACATAGGAAGTACAATATCTAGATTTGTTTTAGCTACCTTGCTGCCTGTTTGTCATATAACTACTTCTGATGCTGTCAGGAGCCACAGGCAAGGGAAGTTAAGGCAGATTTTTCCTGTTTTTGGCATGCTGAACAGAGTCTTTAGCATATGTTACATAATGCCTCAAGAGACAGACTGCAGACAGTGAAAGACCTCTGGCTTCCTCCTCTCTTAGATTTATAAACCTGAAAATTCAGTACTGTCTAGTGTGTTACCTTTTCTCTTTATTTCCTTTTTTCTGTTGTTGATACTTTTTTCAAGCACTGAATGCAGTAACACACTTGATCTCACTGTAGTGTCACGTTGAAGAATTTTGGCCTTGCCTGGCCTGATGGACAAATTAATTGGATTGCCAGCTGGCAGTTCAAGTGGTTACTTCTAGTTATTGAGCAGTGTTGGGCTTCCAGACTGCTTTCCCAAGGGCTTCTTAGGTTAAGACATTTCACTGCATAAACGGGGTGGAGTAAGATTGTACATAATGTCAGTTCCAAGAACTTTGGTGAAAGGCAATAGCTAATTAAGGCAGTGAAACACCTCTCAGAACTGAGTGACCAAGTCTGACTTGTTTTCTCTGGCTTGTACTAAACCTAGCATTAAACCACATACTCCTTTCAAGTTAAGCAGTGAGATGGTGGAAGCGCATGCCATCTTTTGCTGAAGTAGGAAAAAAAGGGCATTGAAATGCAAATTCTCATGGTACTGTTCCAGTTTTCCTTAGTCTAATCTCATAGGCTCCAGATTTTTGTACAATCATTAAACAGACTTGAATTTATCTCATCTATCAGTATAAAATCAAGCAAAATCATTATGCACAGCTGTACTATAACCGTGTCATGATGCAATTATTTTGTTGCACAGAACAGATGCATGCTGTTGGCATCTCAGAGCCAGGAGGAGCTGTATGGAGCTTGTATCAGCTGGAATTTGCTTTCACATAGATCACTCGGGGACATGAATGCCCAACGTGACAGGCCCATCACTACCAATAATTCATCTAATTTACTATGGCAAGGTGGATACATGGTTGTGTCTGAAAGCCAGCAGGTCAGTGGCTTCATCTAACAGCTCATGCTGTTCCCAGCAGTGCTACGTTCCTACTAATAATTTAATCTTGTATTTGAAGTTCGGTTCCTAACAGTTTGCCTCCTTTTTCTCATTTTCTTTCACTTCTACTTAAAAATATAATGGTGCATTTCAGCAAAATTAACTGCAATTTCATGGTTCAGTACAGCACGAATAAGTTTTATACATAATACTGTCATCCATCTATTTGTTCCCCAGATTTTAAATTAACTTGATGAGCAATTCGGTGTCCTGTGTAAATAACTGACAAAGGGGGAGAGAAAGGAAGAATGTTTCTCTGGCTTTGGCTTTCTGATAATTTTGCCAGGATCTTTAACTTAAATAACGTCGAGAAAAGTCTATCATATATAAAATACAGGTAACAGTTACCATAATTTTTGAATAAAAACCCTGGTGCTCAGATTGTATTTCTTTCATTCTTTCTTTTCCCTAGAAAGTGTAGTTTGCAGAATTTGGATTCTCGTATAATATGTCAGATGACAATATGTACAATACAGAAGTCATCTATCTAGTAGATACTGGTTATCATGAGAGCAAGGATAGAACATGCTCTCGTTTTTCCATAAGTGTGTCAGTAATGTGCAAGAAGAAATGCTCTACAATAGGCTGGACAATAGGAAGTTCATTTTCCACAGCCCCTCTGACATTCAGATTCTCTGTGGGGATTGCTAGCAGGTGGAATAATTGATATGAACTGGATAATTGTCTTTGTAGCATGGATACTTTTCTACTGTGAATTGATTGGCATTTCTTTTTCTTTTCACTGTCAAGATATTAGTAATTATCAAGAACTTCTTGCAGGTTAAGAACTAAAACCAATGTCTAGAGATGATATCGAAAATAAAGATAACAGCTTTCATATTCTGTTACAGCTTTCCTAAATTACAAAGTTTCTTAACTGATCTGATTGATTTTGAAATAGAAAATATTACTTACATTACAAACCTTAGTGGTAAAGATGCTTGAGTGGTCAATGTCGTGCCTTTACTTTAAATGTAAACTTCTGAACTACTGATTTGAAGTCGATTAAGTTAGCATGGCCTACTTTCTCCAAGAGTAACAAGCTTACATTACTGAAATTACTAGTCAGTAGGTTTTGAACAAAAAGAAGGGAGTATTTTTCCATACCGTGCATTAAGTAAACCGTGAAAATTATTGCCAAAGAGCGTAATGAAAGGCAAAAATATAAACAAGTGAATTTACAGGGAAAAAAGTACCTCTTCACTATAATTTATCATATATAACCTCTGTTTCAACAAGACCCTAGATTGTTGGAGGTAACAATCCCATCAAGAATGTCAATAGCAGGCTCACTATTTCTTTTCTTCCTGCCCACTTTCAGTAAATAGACCTTATTAGCTAGAGAACACTAGGCCAGATGGGCTTTTTGCCTGACCCTGTACCTTTTGTATGATTTCTCAACAAAATCACATTTGTTTCAAAGCCAACTTGTTTTGACCAGTGATATTTGTCAGAACTGCAGAATGAGCAAACCTACTGGGTGAAACAGCTTCAGCACTTGCTCCCTAAATGACATACACCTGGGATGCTGTGTGGTAATTTAAGTTGTGCAGGCTATTATAGCACCAAGCACCCACATCCATTACCCTATTCTCATATTAATGCTTGTATAACAAAGAATTTTTATACACAGGCTCTCTCTTCCTGTCTTCTCCAGTGCAATCCCCTTCATTAATCTAGGAAAATACATCTATGAAAGCTCAATATAAATCCCAATCTATTTTAGTATGTATTTTATAGCAAGGAAATATTAGTTCTTCTTGTTTATTTTCAAGCCGGTAATTTTCAGAAATGCCAACTGGATGCTAATTTCTTTTCAGTTTTCAGCTTTTCAGCTCATCTGTCTTTATAATCAAAAACATTTCCACTGATATGTAAGCCTAAAGTCATTGGTGATGTATTTTTTCCTAAGTTATTATCTGTAAATGTGATAGTATTTTTATGTGTTTTCTTCCAAAATAATATGGAAATGTTGGTTCCCCTACTCTCTTTCTGATTTCTTTGTGCAGCTATAAATACTTGCTATTTTTCCTTGAGCAATTAGTTTAAATACCCACCCATACCCTTCCTAATTTTGATTGACAGGCCTTATCAAGTCCTCCTTACCTTGATCCTTTCCAGTGTTATCCATAAAATGAAAATTGTAATTCTTCAATGTCTTGATGTTGAAGAAGCCCCCTCAACAATGGTGTGTGACTTGCTCTGATCCACTATTGATAAAATAGTCCAACAGCATGAGGTAAAGAAGTGCCTCCAGTTCTTTCCACAGTTATTCATCCCGTGATATATCACGTCCATAATCTCTGAAAGAGAAACAGTACTATGCGTTAGTTCACTGATCCCTCACACTGGTGAAATTGGGGGCCCCAGGGATTATTAGAGGTTGCTTCCCTGACTTTCACTCTGGCCTCAGAATAATTTTTCATAAAGCTCTTCACGTACCTCCTGAGTGCCATAGGTAACAAGCTATTTTGGATCTACGGTCACTAAGTGATGCCAAACACATCTTGTGGTGCTTATTTTCTCCAAATCTGTAAACCAACACAATTCTGCAAATATAACTGTTCAAAGATGATATCATTCAATTAACATTGTGCAGAAGGACACACAGACAGAAATAGGTTCGTTCTCCATTTCTCGTATGTGTAGGACAGCAAACACTAGTATTCCATTGTAGGAAAATTAAAGAGGAAGGTAGAAAAGATATTGCTTACTGCAATAACGCATTCATCTGCCCTTAACCAAAAATACAGCAACGATGACAGACCTGAGGAGTAAATACAGAGAATATGCCTACCCCCCTCTTGTTTCGGAGAGAATACAGTTTGACACCAAACTAGATGGAAAGTGGCTTGGTCCTTCTCAATAATATATTCCTTAACAATGAACTGCTTTGACACTTATAGGTTGAAAACACCGTATTCAAGTGCTTTACTATTAAAAATCTACCAAGAACGCAGCAAGAACTAGCAAGTGAAAGAAGAAATGGATCATTTTATTTTCCAGTAAGCTTGTTTAAATGCAGCATAACACCTTCTACTATTAAACCACGGCTTCACTTGACTTTTATGGTGTTACTGTAGTTAGCATTTTGATCACACCTATAACGGGATCCAAATGCAAATGTCAGATCCAGTGAAAGTTACATTACACCAAAAGGACAATATCTGCAGCTAGGGAGAAGGGAAGGAAATGCCTTATGTCAATCTATAGCAACCCTTCTGTCTAAGGAATTGCTGATGGGCTCTAAACAGGAGCAGAGAGGTGACAGAATTAAAACAAGAGCTTCCATTTGTCTGTGAATTGCTCTGCTAAACTGTAACAACAGTGTTTCTAGACTGATCTGCTTGGATCTGTCAGCTTTCACAGCTGGTATACTCAATAGGAGGTGCATTTTAGTCAATGCAGTAATAGCATAAAAAGGGAATGCAGCCTCCAAATGATTTAAATGATGCTTGTGAATTGTCATTTCACAGCTTTATGAGATGTTCCTGTTCCCCTCCCTTCCTTTTATTAGTTAGCATCAGGCTGGGTAGATTTCTGTGCGATTCCCAGCTGAGTCACCAGAGAAGGGTCCGCCTTCATCATGTATCAATTTGATTTCAAGCCCTGACAAACACCCAATCTCAAGAAGAGAGGCAATCTGTAATGCACTTTATGAGAACAAAAGGTAAAAATATTAAAATTCATAATAAATGTTTGCTCTCCATCACAGCCCCATCCCCCCAGCCCTGCTAACCAGCATGCTTCTCCTGTCTGCTAGCTACTACAGTCCAGATTGAGGGATATTTTTCATGTAAGGACAGGCATGAATTTCAAGCAAAAGATAAAAATGGTACCTTTTTAATTTTTTAAAGAATAGAGCTAATTAACCTTTTTATCAAACTACACACATCTTCAAAATGGCTTAGATGGGAAATATATTGGTTTAATTAAGATTTCACAAGGCGAGACAGTTGCAAACACTTGGAACTGAGAGAAAGTAGGATCTTTATGAGGAGGGTGCTGTATGTTTTACAACTCCCTGTGTCTCTTTGTTGTTTGCACTTCAAATGGAGTCCATGTTTATCTGTCTCTCCTGCTGAGAGAAACTGAATTTATCATGTGTTTCAATGAAGCTATTAAAAACTTCAATCATGAGATTCCTCTTTTGCTTTTGTATGTTTGTTACTCACTCCTGCTGTCAGAGTTGTACTCTGACAATGGTTATGTGTCAACATAACTTGGTTTTTGTTCTTCTTATTATTATTACTGTTTTACAAAATGATGGTATAATCCTGCTGCAATCATAACTTGCATGAACAGAAAACTTAGTATGTAGGTTTCTCATATCTAGGTCCCCACTCAGTTTGATTTCAATACATCCAGGATTTTGATGAGGTGTGCTGTCATCACACAGGACATGTCATGCTTCTTCCTGTTTATTGGTTTTTAGTAAATGGTGAAAAGTTTGAGAGTGACATCTTGAAGTTCTGTATGTGTGCAGAAAGAATAACATGAACAATGTCATCATACACTTCCATGTCCTTTCAGGATCTCAGGAATATTTCGGATGTAAAAAAAGAGTACACTACCTTGACATGACATTACAAGTATTTGGGGGGGAGGTGATACTTCACAGGACTTGTACATTGTGCATTAGGAGTATATGATCTGTCAGAGGTATTTATTTATCTGCTACTCCAAGATATTAAAGGGGTAGGATGTTCTAGAGATAAAAACATGTTAGTACAGTTGAATCATAACAAAACCAAGTCATTAGCTTAAAAGATCCTCCTCTGACAATAAATAAATAATAAGAAATATAAAATTGTATAGATGTTCTTATTTAAATAATATTCAAATCAAGTCATTGTAAAGGCTTGAAGTCTCGGTATACCCATGAATTATTTTCCTGTCTTTTGCTTTTCTTTGTCAGTTAATGTCATATAGATCATGTTACATAAATGAAGTTGAGCACAGTTTAGATATTAGCATTAGTAGACAAGAAATCAACATCTGATTCTTGCATTCTGTGCTTCTGTCCCTGAGCCAACTCTGTGTGATTAGTCCTACAGTTCTGTATATATAACTGATTTTTAGTCATATTGAGAATTATTTACATATTGAAATGTTTTGCAAGACTAAAGTTTCTAATGCAAAATGAAAAACTTTTTTTTTTTTTTTTTTTTTTGGCTGAATAGTTCAGAATATATATATATTTTTAAAAAAATGCTTAAGGTTTTATGTTTTACTTTTTAAAAATTCAAATCAAAGAAAATGTTGAGATAAAGAACAGTTTTAAATTGAAAAATCAGAACATTCCATATCAGAAGTGCTTAAAAGAGCAAGAGAGCAATTTAGTAAAAATTCACAAAACAGCTTAATCCTTCTCTGTAATTTTGGGGGGCAAAAGATACTATTAAGAACATTTTTTTTCCAACATTAGACATTTCATTATTATCAATCGTAACTTTTTGTTCATTTCTATTTGTAACATCTGTGGTCTGTTGAGAGATACAGATACAACCTGAGCAATCTGGCTTCTTGTTTTTCAAAGTCAACAATAATTAGGAGTTTAAAACATTTTGTTTCTCTGCTTTTGACCAGTAGGCTGGAAAAAGCACAGGCATTCGGCCAAGCTCTGAACCGTGCTCAAGGAAACAGAATCCCATCCAGGCCCTCAAACTGGTACAAAGACAAGAGAAGTGGCTTCAAGAAATCAGGGACTGTGGATATCACTGTCTCAAAAACTCGGTAACTTATAAATCTATTTAAGCGTCAGCTTACAGTCAACCAGGCAGAATTTAGATGATGTTTTTAGGCTATGATTTCAAGTGGTCTCTGAGTGATGGCTGCAGGGAGAAATTTCACTTGATGTCAAGTCTTTTTTACTCTTCTCTGAAATGTCCGGTGCTAAGTACTGCAGGCACAGCACTGGATGGCCGTGGGCCAGGGCAAGGGCTGCGTTTCCTAAGGGGGCTCCTGCCCTCCAGTAACAGCTTTTCCAGTCACCAAAGTCCCTTCTTCCACAGGCCGCTGGCAGCCCTCAGGCTGGAGGAGGGACTGGAGCCCTGTGGGAAGAAAAGGAAAGAAAATAAAACACTTCTGTGAGGCTGAGCCCCGATGGGAACAGGACAAGCACCGGGCAGGGCCATCACCTGCCTCTGCTCTGGAGCAGGGGAGACCGCCGCCATTTTGTGCGGAGCCCATGGCAGAGGGGTGAGGTGGCACAGCCTATTCAGTGGCCCCACAGTGTACTTTCAGCCTTTAATCACCAGGGGAGAAACCTTAACTGCACATTTTTTTCCCCTTGTATTTATGTGGTCCATAAATACTCCGTCATCTGAAAGAGACGTAGCACAGATGTTGGCCAGACAAATCTTCAGCGCTCTGCGGAGATGGCAGTTGCTCTCTTCAGGCCGTCAGCCTCCTGCGGTGCACCCCTGCTTGTGACTAAACTGGTGCAACAACTAAATAAACAGATGTGCCTTTTTTTTTTTTTCTTTTTTTTTTCTTTCTTTTTTTTTCTTCTTTTCTTTTCTTTTTTTTTTTTTTTAAATAAGACTCAGATTTTCATGCCTTTTTCTCACAGCTCAAGGACAGCTCCCCTGTTGATGATAATTCTGAAGCCTGCTGAAATCCTGGATGCTTTCTTAAATTTTCTCCCTCTTGGCCCATGTATGTGCTGCTCAAGATGACCCTTTTGTTTGCTTGTATTTTCTTATAGAGATGCATCTTCTCATGCGTAGGTGCATTGTGTGACCTGCAGACTCTGTCACATCAGAGGAATGTATGGCAGGAGAGGTGCCTCACAAGTTCAAACGCTGGTAGTTCATGACCACCCATCACCCTGTATTAGAGAAGAGGGTATCTTTCAGGACACACTTGATGGCTTCTCCTGTGAATCACTATTTGCATCCAACAGCGTCCGGTATTTTCCAGACAGATGCATTAAATACCCAAGCATTGAACAAGTTATGGGGTGCCCCAGCGCTTGAGATGCAGCTGGAGTGGCGAACAGCTGTAGCGTTCAGAGAAACTGCTCTCAAGCAGCTGTTACCCTGGCAGTAGAAGAATAAAACCGCACTAAGCTGAGCTCCACACCCGGCTCTGTAAGCTGCCGTGCCTGCGAGTTCCTGCGTGGTTTGCGGTTTGCACCCTGCCGGCTTGATTGGCTGTGCTTGGCGAGGGAGAGGTGAAGATGCCTCAGTGAAGACCTGTGTGTCCTGAATGGCTCTGCAGGCTTCAACCCGCAGTGAGCACTGGCACTGAAGTGAAGGCAGGAGGCAAGTTGGTTATCTTGTTATGAAACTCCTGCTGCTCCCCACCGCTTTGTCTCAGCACAGATCCTGAAACAGCAGAGTGCAACCACCAGCCCTCAAAGGTACAGATCTGTTTGACTCCTTGCTTCTTTCGCTATGAAGTTTTAAGGGTAGTGTTGGCTAAACTAGCATGACATTCTCTGCAGAGTTTAACAAGGAAGGTTTTACATGCAAGGCTGAGAATTCAGTGTGTTTTCACTTCCACCACAGCTGCTTTTCTGTTTGTCAATGGGGGATCAGGAATGTGCTTGGAGAAAATAATGTTTTCTTTTGTATTGTTTTATAGTCAGAAGGACAAAGCAAAGGGAGATCCAGATTTCCCAGAAACTTCAAGGTTGGCCTGAGAGAGCTCAGGCTATTGTGTCTCCAAGACACCCAGTGTGATCATACTGACTGGAGCAAGATGCCTAGAAAGAAAAAATGCTTCTGGCAACTGCAGATCTGGCATCACTGACCCTCTTTTTGGTGTCTCCTGTGAAATGTGCTGGGGTCTCAAGGGACGAGGCCTGAATGTAATTTCTCCTTAATTGCTTTGTTAACATTCTTATAAAGCTTTTTGGTGGATTGTAAGTGCAATATGCAGCGCTGGTATGAGACAATTTGTTAGGATGGCGTGCTAGAGAGCTGCGTGGCAAGGTCTGTGTATGTTTCACGTATGTTTGTGTGTATGGAGAATGCTTGGACTGCTTGACCTGTCTTGCAGTTCACTTTGGAGCAAAAGGGTATCAGTCTCCAGGACACTATTTAGTAGTGTGTATTAGTACAATATTATTCTAGAAAAGATAATAAGGTAAACTCTTTTTAGCAACAGTGGGAGAAGCTGTCGCATACTTGTCTGGAGAAGAAAGGTTTTGTATTAACAGAGTTTCTAGTAAATGGGTATGGCAGGAAGAGCTGGGCTTTGGGGTGAGAAACCCTGAAGAGTTGCCTGCTGTTTGTGTTTTGGCATGGCCCATACTTTAGCTTCTGCTCCCAGGTCTGTGAATATGACATGAACCCTGTCTATGATGTGACGGTGAAATGAATTGGGGAAAAGATACGAAGAAAACGTGTGAAGGGAACAAAACAAAACAAAACGAAAAAAAAAAAAAATGTTTGTATCCCACAGAGTCAATTCCTCAGACTTTCCCATCAAGTGATATCTACCTCTGTTTCTTTCTTGCATCCAAATTTGGTAATTCCCTAGATAAGAGATTAAACACAAAATAGCCCTGTATGTCATTCCCATTTGTGTGCAGGAAACAGAGTGACCTGGAGATGGATGGATAGGCGATGTTAAATGTACCCATATAAATTTGGCTTAATTTTGTTGTCTGGATTCGGACGTTAGCTTCATCTATACTATTCCTCTCCATACACGGCTTCTAAAATTGTTACAACTGAGGTATCTTCCAGGGCAAAACAAAAACTGGCTTTTCACAAGACAGAATTTTTACAGTTTCTAAAGTACCAGGGCTCTGCTGCTCGACTTAGCTCTCTGTCCTGATCTCATATACCTTTTTACATTAGTTTGCAGAAGGTATAGTAAGTCTGGAAGCCTGTCTGGTTTTTGTAAGTTATAGCCATTACTCTATAATAAAAGACATCACTTCTCTGTTCAAACCTTGTCTTCCCTTACCTAGTCATACAGAATATTTTTTCCACACTTCTTATCTTCCCTTGCAACCATATGCCAGCGCCCTCCATTTTTGCTGATTCAAGGGCAGCAGCATGAGGAAGTAATGCCCTCCGTGCAATGTTACACTTTGCTCTCTCCATCAGTTTGCAGCTTGACAGCAGCTCTCCGTGGCCATAAGCAATATCTGAAAGTTTGGCAGGCAAGAGGTTGCTATTAAGCCACAGGTCTGGAACTACTGCTGTAGGCAGTCTCTTTTGGTTTATTTATACTGCCTGACATAATGAAAATGATCTTCATCCCCTTCACTATGTTTCTTCCCCTAACAGTATTTTCACTTGAAATTCTCCTCTTAGTGGAGCTGTAAGATATACACCATAAAATACACTTGCTGCCAAGTTTAGTCTCTGATATAAGTAGTCAGAAGGGCCCAACCACTGTGGCTGGGGAAATGCCATATGTTTTACCAGTAATGAAGCACTTCTGCCACCGCTTGGTATCCCTATGTGTCTGGGGCTCGTTTTAGTTCCTTTCGTTTTTACGATATAATAAGGCCCTATCTTCCTCTACCTTTCTCCTTTCCCTCCGGAGTCTGGTTTTAGTGTAAGAGAAATGTAGCTATAGTGTCTTCTTTCAGTTCCTTAAAATGCTACACAGAATATGATGATTGTCACACACTTGATCTGAGGCTCACAGCTGGCTGCAAGCCATGTTCCAGTCAGCACAAATGGCATCCATAAATCCCTTGACGTATTTCAAAAATCTGTATTTTGCAGCTCCCTTGAAGGAGACTTTGTATTTTTTTCAGCTAAGTTTTCCACCATTCTTCGTACTTTTGGGCAGCAGCAGATGAAGTGTATTACCATCAGGGGTTATACAGCAGCAACCTCAGTTTTCCTGTATAAACCTTTCTTTTTAATGTTTTTTTTGGCTATTGATGGGAATTTTGCCTGTTTGCCCTTATGACGGGTCAGTATGAATGCTCTTACTGCATAGTTATAATCAGATTTATGTAAATGAACATAAAGTCATGGAGATGTCAGAAGCACTAAAGCCATACTAGCTTAACTAACTTACAATATGCAAAAATGAACGGGCCTTCTGAGAATCAAGCTTTATGGCTCAAAAGCCATAACCGCAGCCCATGTCAGTACCTCCATGTATGACTACTCTGTACTTTATGGATGTGTCCTACAGTTCAGAGAGGTCAAGTAACTTGTCTGGAGGTGCACAGCAAAGCTTTACCTGAGCTGGGCTTAGAAACTGGATTCTTGGTTTTGTTTCTTAATCGGAAGACGAGGCTGCCTTTTTTCTGTTTTATAGAGACAGTCTCATTTCAAATGTGATTTCAAATAAGCACTGTTTAAAAAGAGAGTGGAAAAGGGAGGGACTTGTGCAAACATGAGTGGAATTGGTAGTGATACTAGCTAGGCTAACAAGTGTAGTAGGTACTATCACCTTCATGTTTCGAGGTACAAACTGATTTGCAAGATATAGCCATTTGAGTGGGTTGATGCTCTGCTCAGATGTTTCTAATCTCTGGTCCCTCTTGTGCCAGGGATATCAGGCTTACCTAGCTGTGTGATCTGGGTGAGAGGAAGGGCATCTTTTCTTCTTTTGGCTTTAGCCCAGAATACTGTCTCTGAAATAGAGTAAATACTGTTGCTAGCTTCAAATAGATGAGAATAAAAAAAAAAAAAAAAAAAAAAGTGATCTTGGAAGGGTCTGAATTCTTCCTGTAGCCTTTAATTTTTGAAATTGTTTTGCTGATTAGAGAACCACACTAAAGCACCATTTAAATAACATCTAAGCAGGGGAGACTAACCTTTGAGGAATAAGCTTGCTAAGAAGGGCCACATTATGCTGGCACTGAGTTCATAGGTTAGTACTGTGAAATATTATGAGATAAGAAAATGACTGGAATGCCTAAATGAGCAGTATGCACCAATACATGATGAAATCCTTTTTTCCTCCCTCTCGGAGCTCCAACATCCATCCTTCTTCCCTCTCCCGAAGTCTATAACCTTTTTTACATGCAGCTTTATCTTTTCCGAGCAGTGCATGGTTATAATTGCGTGCCATTCTTTTCCCTGAGGCACTGTATGCCTTGTGTTCTCTAGACGTTTCTTTCTAGTTCCCCAATTTATTTATTTTTTATTATCTCATCGTGACAAATTTGCCAGTAACCCTTAGAGTAAAAACTTCAACCCTCAGAGCTCTGGCATCTCTCTTTTATTTTTAAAATCTAGCTACATAAATAACAACATCATGTTTCTAGGTCGTAGCCCCTCCAAGCTACAGCAGAGTTCTGGCACAGGAGACACACTCCTTAACCCTGCAAACTAAACAGGGATTATCTTAGGATGTGGACAAACTTCTAAAATTATCATGGTGCATGAATGCACTCTGATAATTGTTTTTCATGCAGAAGTGTGTAGCGTCTAGAGATAAGATACTGGAGGCATTCTGTCTGACTGTTTGTACATGGGATTTGCTGTACCAGATCAGACTATCCATCTATCACGTCCCGCATGCTACCCAAATAGTGGTTTAAACATAATGATTTGGAGAAAGGTGACCCGACCCTCTGTCAGCCGGGTATGCAGAGCTCTCGCATGGATGGAACAAATACTTTCTAACAGGACAATTAGTTTACAGTGTGAAGTTTCAAGTTGTATTATCGTTATGCTAACAGACTAATAATGCCTTTGTTGAAGCCTAATGTTTTTGGCTCCTCCTTTTTTGGTAATCCCGACAGTGTAACAGATCTCTGAGATTCAATCCATCAAACTAAAACATTCTCCTGATTCTCTACAATATAGCAGAACTGAATCTGGTCTCAGCGTATTTTCCTGTCTTGAACAGAAGGAGAATCTTAATTCATTGAAGTCATTAAATACTTTGAGAAGGGAATGAATAGGATTGCAATATTACATTGCTGGAGATTATATAGGTGTTGTCATAATCATGTCATTACCTTCAGCAGGAGCGATGTACTGCAGTGGCACCCTTTGCCTACTGATTTGGTATGGTGTATGTTTCTATCTCCTGTATTCCAAGTAATTACAGCTGTAATACATGCCTAAATGGTTTAATGCTATCTTCTCCTTTTGCTGTAATGAGCCCATGCCATAATCAAAGCCTCTGAATGTTTGTGATGTCAGAGCAGCTTTAAATGATGATCAAGAAAATATTTTTTCTTTCCCACGACATCTCAACGAGGCAGTTCTCAGTGGGGCTGGTACTGCGGCGCACAGTTGGAGTTTCGTCATTAAGAGCAGCAGCTGCTTCCCTCTGTCTCCAACAGAAGTGAAGCCAAGTGTCCCTGACGAAAGACGATGGAGTCTCCGCTGTCCGCAGACAATCCCGGCATGAAGCAATGAACAATTTGAAAGGGCCATGCTAGCTGTGGGCAGCTCGGGTGTCTTGAAAAGTCCCTCTGTAGCATCCCCTGGAGGAAAAAATTAAACACCAGGGTTTTTTGAAGGGGAATTTTTTGATAAAGAAATAAGATAGAGGTTAAAAGGCTACCAACTTTGGGAAAACCTTAAAATGTTTTCAATGCAAGATTTTTGCGATCTTTGAGTAGAATGAAGATCTGGATTAATCCATTATCAAGGTCACAGAAACAAATAAGAGATCAAAACCAAAGTGTCAAGATTCTTAAAGAATCTACATTTTAAATTAATTTTAGTCCTTAAATCAGTTAGTAGATTGAATTGTAAATTCTCAGAAAATTCATTATGTGGTCTTACAGTTAGTGCTGTAATTCTCAATGAACGTGATGCTTCTCATACATTAAAGAAAACACTGGCTTTTAATTTTGAATATAAGACTCAACTCAGCTGTAAGTACACAGACATGGCAAGTGCCTCCATAGTTTTATCTTGGTTTTATTTTGATTTTTCAATACTGTTCTGGTTTGGTACCCTTGGCTGTTGAGGTCACTGTGGGAAGCAGGGTTGAAGCAAACACAGGATGATGTCTGTAGACATTAATTGTTCATTAATAACTGCAGCTTCAGAATGGGTTTAGAAATACTTTCTTAAATCTCCAGAGCTTCTGAGGGTCAGCTCCTTAAGCACCCTGAGCTCTATTATTAATTAGTTCCTTCACAGCATGGCTTCAGATGACTTTCAGACACTGTTGACACCATATCCTTTGCACTGCCAGAGGTTATTTCTCCATTGTGAAAAATATGCAATTCCTTAATTGTCGAGTGGTTTACTCAAGGTCTATTCCTCAGTGTGGAGTATCAGGGAACAGAAAGCACAGGTGATTTGCTGGCAGGGTGGGTGGCTTTGGTCAATACAATACACCTGCCTGGAAGGTACCTCCAACAGCTACATGAAGGTAATAATTCCAATAATTTATTTATACAATAACTGTCTTGATGAAAAATAAATAAAAAATTCTTGCAATGAAGGTAAAGTCATAAGAGTTGTAGCAGAAGATGACCCAGGCTTCAGCAAGCTCTCAGTCCAAAGAGAAAGGTAAATGAAAAGTGGAAAGTAGAGAGGAGGAAAGATGAAGGGCTTGTTTGAGTGAGGAACTCCCTCAGTGTTGTCCTGCCAGGGTAGTGGCTTGGGGACAGTTCTTTGGTGGCCACTAGAACTCCTGAATAAGAGTTCATTTTCTGGCTTGCTTTCCATCTCTTTGGTAGTACCTCAAACCTCCTCATACCTGCTTTTACCTATATGATTACCAAATCACTGTAGTAAATCAACAGGGGTGCCACTCAGGATTCATCTCCATAGCCAGCTAAAGAGCTTTTACAGCTTTTACCTTTCTTTGAATGCTACAGCCTCCAGAAGCACTGAGAATGGTAGAACACTTATAACCACTGCTTTGAGTCCTTTAAGCACCTTCTGGTTTCATCTGGTAATTTAGGGGGGATTTCAAAGGAAACTCTCTGCACTTCAGGAGGTGGTGTTAGTGACTCAGAGAGAATTCGAGCCCTTCGCTCTGCCTCAGTGCTGAATGATTTGTCCTAACGCACTCCTTGCAAGTGAGACCCTCGACCACAGCTTGATTACCTGTGGTCATCAATTGTCCTTCAGCTAATTGCATAAGTCTGAAGGCGTTTGCCTTATAGCCCAGGCAGATTTCAGTTTGCCTTCTGCACATCTGACATTTTGATTTTAATTGGGCAGTTGTTGCTTCTGCTCCTAACCTGCTGAGCACCGCTGAAAAGCACGGGAGGATGGATTTCATTGTTAGGTGAAGGGATAGATACAGAGGTAGAGAACGTGGCAGCCAACTGGAGGTACCCTCTGGTGTGGAAGGACACAGTTGTCACGTTCTAATATTCAGGCTTACTGGCTCAGCTACTGCGTACCAGAAGTGTCCAGAGAAGCACAATTCTCAACGAGGCTGCGGCAAGAAAAGAGCTCATAATAGGGTTTCTTAATTAAACTGCTGGGTAGTTCTAGCAAGAGAAGCCAAAGGAGCAGCTGTAATCCTTTAAAACACACCAGGGGGAAACTACAGCAGTGTGTGGCCCCTGAACCCTGCCCAGCATTGCTGCATCCCCTTCTAATGAAGCCAATCAGGATGAAAGAAATATAAATTGAGGCTGAATTTATTTCCTGGTTTTTGAGACATCGTGGAAATCTCTTGGGGTGAACAGCAGTTATTTTCTTAATGAGTTACTGCTGTTTGGAACTGTTTCTGTTTGGTATGGTTAGTTTTACTTTTTTTTGTATGAAATGTTTTTAGCTTTCAAGCAGGATGTTCTTTTTGAAATGTACTTCTGTTCAGCCTAAACAAGCCTGGCATGACATTTTCTAAGGGGGTGGTGAAAAATGCATCAACTTCTGCTATTCAATCTCAAACACCTAACTGGCTACAGCTTGGGAAGGGCTGAGCGCCTACCTCTTTCCTTGACCAGCTGCAAAGTCCAACCATTTTCAGACTGAGCAACCAAGAAACAGAATGCCAAAATTTAGTGAGTGCTTTTTCAGGATATTTGGGGATTAGCTTCTGTTCCAAAGGTAATCACTTTATTAAGTATAACTTAATTTTTGAAAAGCTGCAAGCTAAAGCAGAAAACTCATCTTCAAGACTAAAGAGACATCACACCGTAATCAAATATCACCAGATATGCAGTAGTAATGAAACTGAACATTACAGTTTCTTAAATCTGAGAGCAAGTAAAATAGATATGAGTAGAAGAAACTGGTAGAAAGCAGAACAGAAAATGGAAGTGCAGTCAGCAGAGGAGTTTTGTTTTGTTTTTTAACATGGAAGCTGAAGTTTAGTATTGAAAATGTTTTTAATTTATTCAGTTTGGATAAAATTCATTGAGTTCATCAGTGAAGTAATCACACTAATCCCTATTTTGAGGGGATAAGTCTTGGAGAAGTGCATGGACCTTGCTTAAGTCTTGTGATGAGTAATACTTACCATTGGCTGGTTTCCCACTGCAGAGCCCTTACCACATTCATGATGCATCTTGAAGGGTGAGAGCTGCACGGTTCCTACACTTCACAGCTCTCAAAACTGTCTTCTGCAGGTTTTCTAAGGTATGTAGAAGAGGAGCACCTCTTGAAAGCTGTATAAGGTACATGACATAGATCGTCTTGCAGTGTCTAGCCTGGTAATTTTTATCTGCTGTGTCTAACCAAGAAATTTTAATTTTTTTTTTTTTTTTTCATTCTGGAATTTCCTTATTTCCTCTTTTGCCTTTTTCTTTCTTTTTTTTTTCTTTTTTTTTTTTTTTTCAGAATTCTATCTGCAAACAATGATTTCTTATGTTATGTAGTTTAAAGTTATGTAGTAAAAGTGGAAGGCATACAAAATTCAGGAAATAATTGTAAGGATCATTTTAGTGTGTGTTTTGATAATATGCAACTGGAGAATTGGAGTCTAGCACTGAAGTCAATATGATTTTTTTTTAAATATTTTTAAAAGTCTTTCATGGTACATAGTGAAAGGAAAACTTGAATCATTTAATGAATATTTTGTACCTAAATGATTTCCAGTAGGTTTTTGATCTATACAGTTACGTAACTTCTTATTGCCTGAGACTGGTGTTGCATTAGAGTAGTCACCGTAGAAAATTGTGTTGCATCCTCATCTCCTATAGTTTCAGAGTTAGCCCTGCCATGAGCAGGGCCTTGAAATGGGTGAACTCCACAATTCCCTTTTAATCTAATTATTGTATGATTCCATAAACAGTCCCAACCCATTGGTTTTGTTAGGTTGCGCCATATAGAAGAATACCATCTGTGGCCGCCTGCTGCTCCAAGCAGTTTGCATTATGTAAAGCTAAGACAGTCCAAAGAATAAGGAAAAGAGGTAAAACATCGAAACACCACAATCAATGCAATAGACTGACAATATTACTATCATAATTTCTTTTTCAACATAATTTCTTTTCAACTGTTTCATGAGGTGGTTCTTAGATGACAATGCTCCCATCAGCACAGTGTATTTGGGAGAATAATTGTAGGAACAGCTGACTATGATGTTTTATTGTGTTATGGAAGAAATAGCATGCTGTCCTCTCCTCATAAACCATAGTGAAACATTGAATGCAACAGTTGGCTTTTTTTAAAGTCTGCACACCTATGTCTGAGCCTGAGAGCAAAGTTGAGGTAACACAATTGCGCTCTCACAATTGCATGAGCTGGTGGGACCAGAGCTGATTTTCAGAGGGTCTGTGAACTGGTTTGTAGCTGCCGTAGATCATGCTGTGCCACTGCCCTGATTACCTGTCCTGATTACCTGTCCTTTTGTGTAGATTCTCTCCCGATTTCACCACCGCTTCCAATGGCTATTGCTCCTTTTTGGACCTCAATAAGTGTGCCTCAGAGTGGACTCAGTAATTAAGATTGGGTTTCCAGCTCATTCCATTTAATCTGATGTACAAAACCAATACAAGCATAGTGGATAGGTTGAAACCGCAATAATATGCCTGCAGTTTTAACCCAAATAAATAGAAAAGTATATTTTTGTAAACTTTTTTAAAAATCAGAATGGCACATGCTTCTTTCTTCAATAGGGCAGAATCTGCATAGGCTATGCCCAATGTTTAGGCTTTCAGATAAAGAAACATATGAGACTTAATATGAATACAAATGTCATGAATATACACTTGTGTTTCCATTAAAGCAATTTTACTTGGAGAATGGTACTGCCATTCAGTGGTTTGTATGCAAACAGTGGCTTTGAGCAAGAATGACTGAATCTGAGAGAGGCGATGTCCAGCCCGTATTCACAAGGTTAATTGAGAGCGGTATCAATAACTTGCAGAATAGAGGTGCAGGTGCCGGGGTAGGTAGGATCTGCAGTGCATTAAGCAGTAAGGAAATCTTAATTTAAAGAATACAATAACTTGGACATTACCGAGAAAAAATTTAATTATAATAACGTGGATCTTGGCAATACCCTTTGCCTATGTGACACGCTGCAAGTCCTGCTTTGGATGCAAATACATTGTTAGCTCTGCACAAAACCAAACCTGGCTGCTTTTAGTTGGAGGTGAGATACCAGGGCTCTGCTTGCCCCACCCAGCCAAAGGTACATCTCCTCCAGAAGTAGTTCAAGTGTGGCCCCCTGCTTCCATATCACAGCCAGATTCTCCATCTTCATCCTCCTTTGTGAAGTAACGTTGAGTAGTCTCATGAAGCATCTTTAAGGTTCGCCTCCTTCACCTTCTGAAAATATTTTCTCTGCAGTATTTCATCAGGATCTTCATAGTGATAGCTTTTTTATTATTATTATTTTCCTTAAGCAAGGGCTAAATAATTGTCTTTGTCCAGAATTTCAAACCCAAGGGCTTGAACTGAGGCTCCTAAGCCTCATAGGTGAGCATGTGTTTTAAAATGGTGTAATACTTACAGTTGCTAAACATGCATAGCTCAGGCTTCAGTGGGAGCTATAAGCAGTCAGACTCTTCCAGCTGGAAGTACAACCAAGAGTGAAGGAGCATAACGTTAGGCCAGCTCACCCTTTAAGAAGTTGCCATATATTGTTTCTATTGAGGTCTAAATACGTGGTTCATTGCTGCTGATGTTAGACTAATGCCTAAGTTCCAGATTCAGCTGATACCTGCTCTCGGGTGCTCCCTGTCACCCACGTGCACCTTCCCTCCAAGTGTACACAGACCAACTCATTGACAGTTGCTCAGATTTGTGCTTGCCAAGGAAAACACGACACACATCACCTGAAGTGTGCTCGCAGGACCTCTGTTCCTCCGTTCAGGCATACTGCAAATGAACATCTTTCATTTATAATCAGGTCCCTAGAGATACAAACGTTCAAACGTACTTTTGCTCAGATGTGTTCAGGCTTGCATGCAGCATGCCTGCTCTCATACAAGGGCAGAAGAGGCAGTTCGCAGACTGCTGCCTTCACCCAGACATGCATGTAATCCCACTTTCTCACACGCATGCAGCCTGCTGTTTTCCACGTGTGTATTATAGAAAAAAAAAAAAAAAAGTAAATCTCTCTCTTCCCATCCTGCCTAACATGCAAATGTGGATAGCACATTGAGATTAGAAGTAAATGTAGCAGAATGACTTCAGTCAACCTCAAATGTCGAATGACTCATTCACACCCTTTGCGCAGTGTTCCCTTTTTGCCACATGCAATCTATTGAGCAGTCTGGCGGCTGCGCGGTTCCTTGCTGCAGAGCTGCAATCGATCGCCCGCTCGCCGGAGGAGCGGGGCCACGATTAGCTGTGCAGGGGTTACCGGAGAGCTTCCCATCAGCCTCACTGCTGGGAAAGTTCCCGTGCTGCAGGCGTGGGAAGCGTGGGATGTCGGGTCTCATCTCTGTCTGTAGGAACTCTGTGTGTTTAACGACTTCCTAGGCTGCACATCAGTTCAGCAACCGATATTCCTACATCAGGATGTGGTCTGGGTATTTCTACTCCAGATGCTGAAAACCTAGTCCAATTTGATAAAACTTATTTTTGGATTAAGATAAACAAGGACAAGTTGTTCCTACTTGAGAGTAAAAGTGTCTACACATTAAATCATTCAAGAACTGCTGCTGCACTTTAATTTCAAAGGTATCGTAATCCAACTGAACTAAAAAATGCATAGACAAGCATGAAATATGTTCCACACTTCTACTTAAAATGCGGCGATTTCCGTGCAGAGACGAACCCCAGGAATAGTAACAAGCTGGCGCTCACGTTTACCTTACAATCAGAAGAAAAATTGGATTGACTGTTGGAGTTGCATCTTTAAACATATGAATTATTGTAATTGATTGCTTTTAAAACCCTTTCAAAAGCATTCCCAAGTGCAGATGCATGCGGGCTGACTTTAATTTATGGAAAGGCTGTTTTGTAGCACTTAAGCCTTGTAAAAGGGGTGCTGTGTTTAAATGGAAGTTGGGCCATGAAGATCCATTATGGAGGAAAAAAAAATAAAATAAACACAGCTAATGCAGCACTGAGGCTCAGAATGTAAATATGCAAGTAGTAACATTATGCAACGAAGGTACCACAGGAGCGCTAACCGTACCACAAGGCAGATACATCTAGCAGGGTTTCAATTTCTCTGTCGTTACTTGAACACGAAACTTTATATAAAAGTCCATCAGATATTCTTCTCAGAACAGATGTGGCTGTGAGCTGAAATTATGTATAGCACGGCCAAGATAAGAGGACTCTTGGAACCTAATTATCAGATTTCCTATGTTTGTGTTTAGGTTATCGTAGCTAAATGTACATTGAAGACGACATTTATATTACTTTCTTTTGTAAAAGCACAAGAGGAGAGGATAAATATATAAAGAAAATGGTGAAAAAAACTTTTCGGTAGAAAAACACAACGTGTACAGACAGGTGCAATTTTATATAAAAATAGCTCTATGGTTAAAAGGACAAAGAAATGCTACTTTTTCTTACTGACTTAACTGTAATCCTACTTTTGTGCAAAATACTATTAGCACACAATGCAAATTTAGTAGTAGTACAGTTGCAAGTTTTGCACCATTTTCTGTGTTGCTAGGATGAATCTTACCAAAACCAAAAATAAACAAAAGAAAATAGCAGCTTCCTCACTGATCTCGCTCTTCTTCCCGTTTTACATAAAATTCCATCAGCTGGCACGATCAAAGAAACATGTAGTAGCTGGTTTGATATGTAATACCATGTACCCAGCAGTATACGCTCGCAGATTTTCATTCCATTTTGTTCACGTATCCCACTCAAATGTACAGCTCTATAGTAGGGTCCAATAAAAGAGTACAAGCTATTTTTACCAGACTGGATTAATGCCTTAATGTAACAAAATCTTTAGGCTGTGCTGTGCTCAGATGTAAAGAAACGATAGCCTTCTGCCGTATCCTTCATCATTTATATATAAAGAGAGGAGTTTCTGGACAGTTTTGGAAATGAACCAAAGGCATGGAGCAAACTAACTCCTGTCTTAGCATTTACACTCTTTTTCTGTATTTCTGTTTCACATTGTGAAATGTATGGTCCTGCGTGGATAAAGGGAATTTAGCATTCACGTGCACACCTAGTGTACTCACACGCAGACCATATGAGTACGAATCCCAGCAGAGCTCAGCTCAGCTGCAGTGCAAGAGCTCAGATTTCCAGACCAGTGCATTGGATGCTTCCATATTTTGGAAATCTCTCTCTGACTGCCAAAGCTGGGGCTAATGAATCTCAAGTATTCTTTACTCATCTATGATACCCGAATAGAAGGAAAGTACCTTTGAATATCTGGATCTAATTGTAGGTGGGTTTTACTGTCTGTGGAGGCTGGTTGTTTTTAATCTAGTCTCATTTTGACAGATTCTTGATTTTGTTCTGACTCTTTTGCACTGGAAGCAACTTTTGGAAAGTCCTTCCTGATAGGAAACGTGCCTGAAATACAGCATCGTCCCTCATCCCAGTCTCTTGTATGATCAATTTGAGAAGTCTGATAGTTGGCACATAGCGCTTTGCAGACCTTTGACTCCAACTGAAGTAGGACAGCAGGAGGCATGAGAAGCAACAAGTCTCCAGCCGACTTGTTGCTACCAGCAGGATGGTTCCCTGCAGCTGTTCACAGCTGGTGTGATTCAGAGAGGCTTTGACAGTACTTGTAATTACACCACAGACCAGTTTTAGGATGAGCAGTCCCAGAATTTCACAGAGCCCACGCATGGTCTGATGCCCCCTGGATCCCTCTCTATTGCAGTCTTTTAATAAGCTTAGATCCTCACAGAAGATAAAGATCATAGCGGGCTACACCTGCAAAACCCAGATGTACATACACATACATGGATTGCAGAGCAAATTCAGGGGTGTGTATCCTTGTGCTTGCTCTGATATACATCCATTTATCCTCTAATGAACCTCCAATATTAGTGCAAATACACTAAATGCACGGGGTGAAACTATTGGTCTAGTAGCCTGTTGCAGCCTCACGTTCTGTGAGACCACAAAGTGCAAGCTCCACCTGTACACCGAGGCAGGTCCCTCGCATACATACGCACATGCACAACGGGAGCGTGATTCTTATTCTGATAACCACGCACTTGCAGTAAAATACATATCAGCCAGCACCGAAGCTTACCACGAAAAGATGAGAAAAATTGAGAGGCAGTTAGTTAGATAAAGTATGAGGGGACTTTTTTTATTTTTATTTTTTTTTAAATAAAAAGCATTGAAGGAAGTGGCTACATTTTTTCATACTTTAGGTATTCGTCTGGAGGGCTCGAGAAGGAGCTGCTTGACAATTGTGCCGAAAGAGACCGTTCGAAGCAACTTCGCATCAGGCGGCATTTCTCAAGTGTCGGCTCTTTAGGAGCAGTCAGGGAAAATTCATTCTGTGGGAAGCAGTTAATGGAGCCGCATTACCGACCCCTTATCGCTCTGCCTGATAGAGAGACAGCGGGTTCACTTCGGCAGCTCCAGAGCCCTGATCAGTTCAGATTAGGGGCACATTTTCTGTCTGGTTTAATCAAGCATGTTTAGGTATATTTATCATGATTAAAGGGGTGTAGCGCAGGGAGGGGGATGAAATGGAGGGAGAAAACTGTTCTCTAACTTCAAATGGAAGCTTAGCAAATCCCACTGAGTCACTAGGTGCTCATCAAAGGGAGAATTTAAATCCTGAAAAGGAATGTTTTGTCGAACACTCCAGCACTGGATTAAAATCACTGAAGACGAGACATTTCTCTCTTTCTTTCTCTTGTTTCTCTCCTCCCTGTACTGCTTGCATGCAGTGAAGAAGCAAATCAGCAGCTCATGCAGCCCATGTTGATTTTGGCGTGATAGCCACACAGCCCCTGCTTAACTTAGCAGTAGCTCAAATTCTCATAGCATGATGACAAAATTAACAATCGTAGTAAAGACTTAGACGAATGGCTCCCATAGTTTTGTCACATTATCTTTCAGAGAAGCACAGGGAGCCATTGCAACAGCCTGGAGGACTTTGCTAATTGTTAGTGTTCAGAAGGGATGATGATAAACAAATTGTAGACTGGGACGAGGCGCTTTTTTCTAGGGCTAGCACAGCTTCTCTGCCTTCACTTGGCTGTTGTGTTGTGTTTTTATTATTATTATTATTGTTGTTGTTATTTTTTATTTGAACACTGGAAAAAGAGTTAGCCCTATTCATTATAAAATCAGACATGCCAAATTTGTGGCTGGTGTAACTTGGTACAGTTCATAGACGATGGTGAGCAACTGATAAAGCTAAAAGAGGTGGTGTTGGCTCCCAAGAGGGCAGTAAGGAGAAGCTTTCTTAGGTCTGTCTTGGTGCTGACAGTGATCAGAGACTGGTCCTGCTGGGGAAAGGCTCCAGAGCACAGTCAGGCTGCAGGATCCATGGGTTCTTGCCCTGAGTCACTGGCCCTCTTTAGCTCCTACGTGAGATAAATGTAGAGCAGGCTTGGAAGAAGTGCTGTTACGATGAGCCTATTCCATTCATCTTTTCCTGTAGTCTCCAAACTTCTTTGGTCTTGCAGATTCATTCAGATTTCCCAATGATGGCACAAGCTGCTGTTTGGTGAACAGAGGCCTCCCTGACAGTGTGGTGGGTCTGCAGAACCTTAAAAAGTATTTCATGGTCCCCACATTGAAAACATCTGAGGCAGAACGCTACACAGCCCAGCAGGCATGCTTTGGCTCTGTGTCCTCGAAGCAGCTGTCAACACAGAAGCTGTAAAGCAGTTTCTTCTGTCTGGACTCTTGGGCAGCCATGAAGCAGTTAAAGGAAATCTATGGAAACCCAGGGGAATTGTTTGGCAGTAAAGAAAAGAGGTCAAAACTTGCCTCTCTCCGTCGTAATCTGCTGCCTCCTCCTCTGCTAATCCATTCACTTCTGTGGCAGTTCAGTTCCTGTGATGTTGTAATTGCTGTCAAGATGATGATCTGGGATGTCATGAGCATGGCGCGGTGTAATCACTCCACAAAGGCAGAAGGTGGAGAACCTAACTGATTATATACAAAAAGTGCTAGTGAGACTCTAGTAATGCTGTAATCGGGAGTTGTGGGGTGGGGAACGTGTAAGATGGAGTTGGCAGGTTTGTAGGGTTTTGAAGAAAATATTTAATCTCATCAAGTTTGACAGTACATCTTTAGAATATGAAGCCAGAAGATCATAGCAATACATTCCCAAAGAAAAATCTCTCAGAAGCACAGAGATGCTCATCAGCCAGAATGGTAGGGGGTATCTTTGGAGATGAATTAGCGGTGTGATGGAAGGGTTGCTTGAATCACATAGCAAAATAGCACTGCCGTTCAGGATTAAAGCCGCATCTCCTTGCAGTAAGTGGTGCTACAGTAACAATACCAGGCAGTTAAAGTTGTATGCTCTCCCAATGCGCACACAACTGTAGATTTAAGACAGTACTCTTACAGTTAGAGCTTATTCCTGTAAGAAAAATGGCTTCACACCCTTGCTTGAAATAGGTGTATGAAATGTGCAAGCACAGTAGGCTTTAGTCACTGCAGCTTAACTGACTGTGGTTTATGAGGGTGACAAGTCCAGCGCTAGAATAGCAATAGGTGAGTGTGTCGACAAGTGATGCAGAGTTGACTGAGCTGTTTGAAAATCCCGTGAAGCGAACAAGCAGGACCACTGCAGGTGACCAACACGGCGCAGAGATTTCGAGACCATCTTTATTAACAGGAGGCACAGCAAGCTGGGACGCAGCTCTGCCCAGACCAGTTCACGGAGCTCTCTGCAGAGAAGCTTTTACAGCGCTGCCACTCCTGTGCACTCAGTCCTGAAAAAAATAACTGCCCGCTAATGACCTGTCACTACGGACAGCCCGAGCAGCTGCCTGCAGAAAGCAAAGCGGTGAGCGAGGATGAATTGCTGTGTGTGGAGCACATCTGAGTGTGGGACAGGAATAGATGGGAGATCAGGCAGGAGCAGACAGCTTCCATTCATAACATTCAGCTTTATGTGGATTTACAGCCCTGATGCTCCTGAATCCACAGATGCTGAGTTATTACTTACAACAAAATATAGCAATTGAAATCTCCCTTGTTTCCACACTCCAACTTCTGTTTTCCTTACTGGCAATGTTACTTTTGGAGGCAAACTAATTAAGAACATGGAGAAGTAGTTTACACTGAGGACAAACAAACCATAGCCACTTAATCTTTCATATATTAGCAACCTGAACAATTTGGAGTAGGCTAAATGTTTGATTCTTATGTTTTATTGGAAATAACATTTTTTTCCCTTTTTTTTCTTCTCTCTCTCTTTTTTTTTTTTCTTTTACCTTCTGTTTGCTTTTATTTCTGGCAGCTCTGCTGCCTCCCAGATAGAAATTGAAGTGGATAAAACGCCTTTGGAGAAGTTTTTTTCTCTTGAAATCTCCAGCTCAAGAAGAAATGAATAAAGTTTTTTTGTGAGAGTTTACTCTTAGGCAGTTTTCAGACCTCTTTGCAGACACGTTTATTTTGGATTGTTCACTTAAGCATAAAACCAGGTGTAAGTTTATCTGAATCACATTTTTTCAATCCAGGTCTTCCCAGACCATACCACAGCCATGTTCGTCCATCCCCTTTCTGATAGTGCCAATAGCAAACGCTCCTGAGGAAGATGTAAGAAGTCTGCAGCAGGTAGTTGTGGAATAATCTGTCTGCTTGGCTTGGGGTTCGTGTGGTTGTCTAACAGAGACTGGCCAAAACGTGGAGTCTACAGGATTTCTGTAGGGTTACCATTAATTCTGGCAGGGTTATCTGGGTGTTTCTTTGAATTTTTTTGAGAATTTTTTTGTGATGCGTGGTGAAAAGGTTAACACACTACCATAACTGTGTCGGGGAGGAGTATGTGGATGTAAAAAAGAAAGAAAAGAGCGTTTGTTCTTATTCTGTCCTATCCCCTATCCTTTCTCATTGTTGGGAGCCTGCCACTGTTGAGTCTTTTATTTGCAGCAGAGAAAGCCATGTATTTTAGGTTTTGACATTAAATTTATTCAATATTATCATGGAATAGTTCTGGATATCTATCAGGAAGGCAGCCAGAGCTTTCTGACAGTGCCAGGCAGCAGGCATGACTGACAGCTCACAGCAACTCTCTTGCTGGGGGGCTCGTTAGATCACATCATGGTAAAAACAGAGAAAATAGGTCATTACAATGCGTAAAGTAATGTAATCTGTCAGGCCATTCACAGAGCATGAAAATGAGCATAGCTGAAAAACAAGAGGACAGTGAGGATCGGTGTCGCACCTGGCTGTACAGAAGGTTGTATTCCTGATGTGTGCAGTGATAGCCACGTGTAAAACTTTCCACAATGAGAGCTGACTGCTATATGCTTCTTACGGCCCCCTACTATCCCCATCTGTATTTTTTTTTTCCAGCAAAATATATTGTGGATTATCCTCTGTGGAGGGAAATCTCATTCCTTCTACTCCTTCCTGGTTTGAGTGCTCCATAACGTACAGCCTACCTGTTTTCACTAGCAGCTACTCCAGGGACTTCATTCCCTCCCGTAAGGGTGGTGCCTGTGGGAACGGCCACCGTTTGCTGCTGGACTGGTTGTCTTGGACTAGCACAACGCGGTGGTTTTTGTGAAGCCCTGGGGCTCATAGAAAAGGGTGAATCGTGTTAGGCTACAGCTCCACGCTGCCCATGAGGCTGTGCCCAGCTACAGTTTGGGGAATGAGGGGAAGAAAAGGCAAGTACACAGCGAAGTTTCTTTCACTAGGGTCTGCCAGGTCCCAGGACTCTTCACAATGAGCTCCTAGTGCATATGAGAAACAATGCATAAATTTTTTCTCTTTGCCTTTTCCACAATTCTCACTATTTTCTACATTGCTTTTGCCTTGACTCTTCTGACAACTTTTTTCCTGGGATGAAGGATCCTGGTCTGTTTTATGTGGGCCTCTCTTGTTCAGAAACTTTTCATTCCTTTGGTCATCCTTAGCGACTTTCTCTGTAATATTTCTAAATACTACTGCCTCTGTCGTTGAAATGGAGGGGTGAGAACTAGCTGCTAACGAGTTACAAATATTCAAACAGGTGCCCCATGGATTCATACGGTGACACGATGTTGCTTCACGTTTTGTTCTCTGTTGCTTTCCTGACATTTCCTAACCCACCTTTTTGACTTCCACTGAGCTGACACTTTGATAGAGTTATCTGCAGGGGCTCAAATGTATCTTTCCTGAGTGATAGTTGATAATTTCAAGTTCATCACTGCGTTTATATAGTGAAGGTTGTTTATTCCCATGTCCATTATTTTGCAGTCATTAGCAGTGAGATTTGTCTTCCATTTTAACAGTATTTTGAAACCCATGTGCAAGTCTTCATGATGAGGTTTAATTTGTATTACCCTGATTTTTTTTTCTCATCAGTAAGCTCTGTCACTTCATTTTTTCCAGATTATTTATGAATATGTTGAACTATTCATTCATTTCATAACTTTTAATACGCTGTTAATCCTCTAAAGGAACTTTCCTCTTCCTCTTGGAGAGCTTAGGAGGTTTTTTAAGAGTCTTCGGTGAGAGTCTTCATCTGAAAGGATTTAGAAATGCAAGTACCTCATATCAAATGATCACCCATATCCACACGTTCATCAGTTCCTTCAAAGAACTGCATCAGATTTGGGCTGTATGACTTCCTCCTGCAAAAGCTGTGTGAAGGGCAATTGCTATGTCGTTGCTCTCTTGTGCCCAGTAATACTTTTCTTCATAAGTGTTTCTATCAATTCAGACATACAGAAGTTGGACATGCCCTTTGCATTCCCTCAAAGTACTTTTGAAATTTGTGGCGTTTGCTGCTTTTTGGCCTAGCATTGAGGCCAGGTGAGGTACACATTTTATGCTACAGCTTAATTGCTCAACCGTTACTATTTCACACTAAGTTTAGGTTTCTGTCAAGATTTCTAAAATATCAGATTCTTGGATTTACTCCTGTTCATTTACTGCTTTGTCCTAAAAAATCTTCTTCCATTTCTTCAGCCGGAGACAGTTCCCCTGGCTCTTCTCTGCAGAGAAAACCCCAGTGCAGGGACCAACCCAAACTCCTTTGGAAGATGCATGGATGCAGAGAATTCATTTAGCTTTTATGCCTTGTCCTTATCTTCTTTGAGCACTCTTTTTACATCTCAATCATCTGTCAGCCCTACAGACACTCTGGCAGGCTTCCTGCTTCTGTTGTCTTTGAAAATAATTTTATTACATGTTTTTATGACTGCAGCTACTTGTTCCTCCAGATACACTTTTCAACGGACTTTACATGGTTTCTAATTTAACTCGCCAGATCTGTGCTCTTTTCAATTTTCCTTATTTGGGTACAACTTAACACTTTTTAAGGGACCGTACCCTCCTTTATTTGTCTGTTAAGCCAGGCTGGGCTGAGGCAGCAGCAAAGGGCAGGTTCTTTTCAACTGCCAGCACCGTTATAAACACGCGTCGTACCAAATACTTCCATGTTAGAGACTGATAATGGTCCGTGCCCGCTCTGCCCTGTGACGGGCACTGTTCTGTGCCCCTGCCTCTGTCCCCTGTGCCCACTCCCGACTGTCATCGTCCACACACGTGGACCCGCTACCGATGTGGCACATCATTGCTGCAGGGAGGAGCCTGGTATGGGCTGAGCTCTCCTTCTCTTCCGTCCCCTAGATGGTAACGTGCCTCCTGCTTTCTAGCAAAGTGCCAGAGGAGAGGAGAGCTGCCACAAGGTATGGGGCGAGCATGGCTCAGGGGCCTGGGGGGGGCTGAGCTGTGTGGGAAAGGTACCAGGGAGGATGGTGGGCTTTGGAGGGAGAAGTAAAGAAATGCAAGGCAGGGGAAGAGCATGGGATCGCAGTGCCATCTTGTTCAGCAGCTTCCCCAGCAGGGCAGTGCTTCTGCAGGACAAATCCCTGCCCCTCAGCCAAATCTGACCAGCTGGAAACTGAAGGAGGAGGTGGGCAAACAGGAGGTGCTTTCCCTCACCCTAGTACTCCACACCAACCCTAGCACAGCAAAGATTCACGACTGTGTACTCTCACAATAATCTGCAGTGCTGCGATACTCTCTCTTGGTGCTGCCGGTGTACAGGCTTCCCGTGGCACTGCCCAGCTCTGCTCCGTTGTGACTGGAAGCAGCACAGTAGGCCCAGGTTTTCCTCAGGGAGATGAGGTGCCATCCTTGTTTGGGGCGTTTCTTCCCAACTGCTGTTGGTTATAGAGCCCTGGAAGTTTGTTCGTTCTGTGAATCCCATTCCTAGGAGATCTATTTTGCCTGGGCGTTGTGTAGGGGCTCAGCCCAGAGCTCTGAATTCCTTTGGATGGCAGGACAGCCAAGACTTAAATGCGGCAGTGCTGAGCATTTTAGTGACTTGTTCTCCCTTATAAATTTTACCCTCTTATCACTGACAGTCAGCGGAGCCGCGCCGTTAACTCAGTAGCAAGAGGTTTGTGTTTTTGGAACAAAATATTCCCATGCCACTTGTATGTGGCTTAGCTGGTGACAACAAAGCTTTTATCTATCACAGCTCTTCTAGATAACGGGTCCCTTCGCCATTGTTTCTGCTGAAATGTCATCTGGAGTTTCTGTACAGATGTTCAGGGTTGAATTCTGTCCCTGGTTGCCCATCAGTCCAATAGGTTGCTCTTGCAGAGCTGAACAAAGACACAGCCGCTCGCGCTGCATCCATCAGTGCAAAACCTCTCTGGATGGAGCTGCCTGCTGGAGGTGCGTGTGCTGCAGGCATGAAAATCAAACTTTAGTTCATGTGGCTCCTTTAGGCAGGCACATTGTTGCCACTGTGCCCTCTTCTGTGATGTTAATACGCGAGATTGAGTGGGGCTGAGCCTGGGCTGTCCCGCAGTGGTAAGCTCTTTGTAGGTGGTGACCTTCCCTGGCATTGCTGTTACGGAATTTTGATCCAGCTTGGTGTAGGGGAACGGTGTTAAACACTTTGGGATGCTGCTGTCAGACCATGTTGCTTGCTGACATGATTTAGGCCTTGACTCTTTTGATCAAGGGAGATGCTGATGTTCTTGCTCAGGGAATGGCATTCTGCCCAGCTGAAATACCTACCTAGTGCTCTCAAAGCTGAGCCGCTTTTCGCTTCTCCTTTCATGAGTCTTCTGCTGTGTTGGTCCCACAGAATGGCAGTAGCCCCATGCCCCTTGGATCCGCCTCGTTACAGCGGGGAACCACAGAGAAAATTCACCTCCATGCAGGGAGTCTGCATAAAATGGAGGTACCGGTCAACCCACACTCAGAACTGAAAAATCCTCCTTTAAACGTTGCATAGGCTGCATGCTAAACCCTGCACAAAGGTGATTTTCACACAGAACATTATGCACAGTCTAAAATTGTCCTTGGTTACTCGAAAGCTCAAAGGAGTTGCACCAGGCAGTTAAAAGCGGGATCCGGCTGTTTGCAAACAGCAGTGCTGTCCTTTGGGATGAAAGGTGCTTGAGAAATGAAATGTAAGTTATGACAATTACCAAAAAAAATCCCATCTCAGTGTGTCGTGGGATGGTGCTCGAGGTCACACGCATGCAGAGAGGGCCAGAAAGAGCCCCTGGCAGGGGAGTTTTCATAAGGGCCCAGCACTGACCCGCACAGAGCGAGGATCCTCGAGGTACAGATGGAGGGAGGAACAGGATCAGAAAAACAGAACTGGTTTGAAGTTCAGGTGATGAGAAGTGGTAGGCTGGAGTTCAAAGGCAGGATTATTGGCTAGTGTTGCTTTAGTAGTTGGTGGGGGAAGAGCTTAAGGCCACAGCGTTACTGCATTGCTAATTTATCAACACAGCCAACACTGTGTATGGTATTAGAGTCACTTCTAAATCCAGCCGCTGGCAATGGAAAGCACATTTAATCCATGTGTTAGATTGTTTGAAGAGGTATCTGTCTCCTGGTCTCTCCCCATGGTTGTGACTGCTGAAATTGAAAATGAGGTGAGAGAGGAGACTTTAACCAGTTCGCAAGTCCTTCTCCCTTTGAGGGAGTCACGTCTCCAATAGCATCTTTATCGCTTGGGATATTGAGAAATGAAAGGCTCTCTCCTCTCGTGCTCCCTGCAGAGAGAGCCCCCACTGTCTCTCCTGTCATTAAGGAGCAAAAATCAAGTAGGGGATTTGTATTTAAGCAGTTTCTTGTTTTTAACTGTTTGCTTTTGTTTTGTTTTGTTCTCAAGCTGAGATTAATGCCCTGCACTTAGGAGTTCCAGGAATCTTCTGCACTCCTGGCTCTGATCTCTGCAAGATATAATGCTGAAATACATCCCTTATTAAAATAATTTTCCTCGGTCCTTTTCTTTGGTTCTCTTCCATGAAAGAGTACCGTTGTCTATCCAGTTTCCTCAATGGTTAATTCCACCCCTACTTAATACCCTTACGCTCTATTAGCGTGCAGGTGGCTCACACTGGCTGTGGGGTGTTGCAGCCTGGAGCTCCAAGCATGTCAGTGGAAGAATAGAGGGCATTGGTAAGGTGCTGAGATTCAGTATTGAAGCATTTGACAAAACTCTAAGGCACTGGGCTGGAGCAGCAGGCATATGGCAGGTCACGACAGCCGCGTGTGAGCCAAGCTACCTGGGAGGCCCCAGCACTGCAACAAGCCCGGCTGCTCTAGGACAGGTTCGTGCTTAAGGGGCAGAGCTGCCTGTGACTGCTCACCAATTTGCTGCGTAGCTCGCGTCAGTCACATGAATAAAATTCACCTGCAACAAGCAGCAAAAAAAAAAAAAAAAGAGGGTGCTAACAGAATCCAAGAGAAAGCAAGTAAAGATTTTCTTTTTCTTTTACATAGTTAGAAATGAGATGTAACAAATCTCAGAACTAATCTCCAGTGATGCTGTGGCCCCTCTTGTGGATTGCTTTATCCAGGCATCTTTTGTCAAGTGCAAAGGGACTCTGTGAGCAGGAAATACACAACTTAGCCAATAAATAACTGCTTTTATACAGTTAACATGCACAGAAGCCAGCTAGGATTTATTGAAATATCAGGCTAAGCATTAGCACGCTCACTGCCTGCGTAAAGACACCCAAAGAGTCCTTGCTGGTGAGGCAGGCATCAGGCAGGAGGGAACAGTTGGCCTCTGTGGATCGAACCTTGGTGTTGCTGCATTGCTATCTGCCACCAGCTCAGTCAGCACTAGTGGCACTGACAAGTCGGTGACCCCCATGGTTCCCAGATAGACTGGCTATCCTGACTAGATCTCCTGTTTTTTTCCCTCTGAAATGTTTTGTCTTTCCTTGCTGGTGTTTTTCCTCTTGAGCCCTGCTGCCACCTCAACAGCCCTACCTCTGTCTGTAATTTTCATCCTTCTGACCTCTCTGTGTATTTCCTGTATTTTTGTGGGAGGTGAAGGTAAGTAATGGAGCCTTTGGCCTCAGGACCATTGCTCTCAGATGAACCTAGCTTAGTAACCATTAAGTTACTTCTGTGTCAGAGCTGTCGGATGGTCTTCACACGCTGGACTGTGAGAACATCCTCCAGCAGTGCCTCTGATGAATGTGGCACTGCCTAGCTTCTTCTTACTTTGTCGCTGGCAGCCTCACTGCTGGGCTGGAGGGTACACAAGCCAGCCATGGGAAACAAGTAACTCTCCTGATCATAGAAGTGGTCCCGAGTTACATGAGCAGGAAGTGGTGAAGAAGCAAAGCTCATGTTGCTACTTCCCCTGCCACGTGTGCTCTGCTGATGAAAAGCAGGCTTTGGTTTGCAGGCTGTCTGGTACATTTCAGGCTCCTCAGTTATGAACGCTGAGGAAGGATAGGTGCATGCCTTAAATTTGTCAGTGCTACAGTTTCACACTCTGTCGACTTCAAAACAGGGACTGGAGCCTTTCTGCAAACAGTTTTTCCTAGCTGAAAGTTGTGGTTAGCCATGCTAAGCCATCACAGAGAAAAGTCTCTTTCAACCTTCAGAATCGTGGACTCCGTCCAAGAAAAAAATTATATTTATTGCAAGCTGTTCATTTTGTCCACAATTTGTCTCTCTCTTGAGATAAAGAGTTAGTCATTGCAGAGGGCAAGTGCATTCTTCTATTGCATGACAGAATCACTTGCTTTATTGGGAACTGTGTCAGAGTGGCCCTTGGTCTACACAGAAGAAATTTTTCCTTGCTACCAGGTTATTCGGGTGATGTGTGCAAAATTTTCCATGAAAGTGCTCCAGAGGATGAGATCTGTTGGAATGAGGTTACACACTGGATTTTTTGAATTACTTGAGCAAGTTATATCTTCTTGGCCATGCCATCTCTTCTGCCTGCTAATGTCTTTCAGTGTCTAGTAACTACTGTCTTCTAATGGTAGGTGCATTCTCATCCAAGTGCAAACTACAGCATTGCCGATAAGCTTTCTATAAGCTAAACTCGGAAGGCCCAGCAGCTCATAGATGCTGACAAGCATATACTTCTTCCAGCTTTGCCCTGCCACCAAGACACGGTATGGAAGCCATCGCCAAGTTTGACTTCACTGCTTCTGGAGAGGATGAGCTGAGTTTCCAGGCTGGGGACATACTGAAGGTAAGTGCAGCTCCAGGCATGACTAAAGCTCAGTGCCAAGATTCTGCCAGGTCTTTCTGTGCTCCCACTTGCCTTGAAAAAACAGATGGACACAGGTGTCCATAAACTGGGATGGAAAAGCAGGACACTAGACACCCAAATGGCTTGCTACCAATCAACCAGCAACTCCCAGGTCACTCGCAGGTCTGTGTCCACTCCACTTGATTTTAGGTCCCTAAACTAGAAATGTAGTTGTCCTACAGTCCTCCAGTAGGCAGCAAAGAAGCATGGGGAAGAGATCCAGGTCTTTGGCAGAACAGATTTTGAAGATTCGCTCTGTTTTCATTGAGTATATAGGTAGTCTAGGGTGACTGTGTTTAGAAAGACTATGTCTAAAGGTAGGCAGGATGAGTGTGGGCCAGACAGATTGCTGTCTTCCTCATTTCCAACCATTAAAGTGTTAGAAATGACAGTTGTCATGCATTGTAGAACTTATATGTAACTTTTCATTGTAAGTAATCACTGTTAGTTGCCACAGGGGTTTTAGGCAATTGTAAATGGAAGAGGAAATGTCCACAAAACAGTCTGTTATACACATAATGGGAGAGTTTAAGAGGTCCTCAGCTAATAATACACCCTGCAGGAATTTAGCAGTGAAAGAACAGCAGACTGGCAGAAGTGGAGTTGATCATACTCAATACAGCGCATGTGAGAGTCTCTTTAAGGTTGTTTGGCTTATGTTACGGTAGAACAGTTCTGTTCTTGTTAACCCTACTGAAGTCCCATAGGGGACTACTTGTTAACTTCTCAGTCCACAGCATACCTATTATGTTTTAGTGTAAAATGACTGAGTAAAACACCTGTCTAAGGCCTTGACTCCTTCACTGGCCAAAGGGATGTTGTACAACAACCAGGTCTAAACCCTTGTTCTGCTAGGAAGCTTTCACCACCTCTCCGTACAGTCCCGGCTGTTCCATTAATGGCCAGATATTACATCTCGGCCTTGCCTCTTCACCACCTTTTTTTATTTTATTGCCCTTTGAATCTTTGAAGCTTAGACAAAGCTGATGGCATCCAGAACTCATTGAGATCAAAGACCATTTTCTTTCCAGAGAGCTATGAGAAGTGTTCTGGAGAAATCACTTGTTCTCTTCAGGGTTGATGAAAACTCTCATTCCTGATTCTTCCTTAGGATTCTTCCTTAGGAGTAGTCCCCACATCCCTGCTATTTACCTGATATCTGCTTTCTAAGGAGACTGTGGTTTCATTAAGCCCCTGTCTTGGGTGACAGTGTTGGCAAGATCACTTTTACTTCTGTTACTCCATTTCCCTCCCTGTAAAATCATCATAAGCTAAAGCTTCCTTTCAAATGACATTGGAAGCTACTGATGAAGTGTCAAATAATGCTACACACCAGTATTAATATTAGTTGCCACTGAGACTTCGCTATCACAAAACTCAGGCTGCCTCCTGTTTTAACGTCCTTGAGGTGAACAAAATAACACCACCCAAGCCATAGTAACGGTAAACTTGCCTGAGTAACATCTCTCCTTCTGGCGTACGCACACACACACATTCATACCCTGTCCCGAGCCCCCTTCTGCTGCCTGAGCAACCTCCTGGCTGTCTTTTCTGATCTGTGAGGGAGATAAGATGAACAGTATTGATGTAGAGATTAGAAAACAGGAAACACGAGGCCCACAACCACCAGTGACAGGAGGAAATCCACCCTCCCTCTCTCTCTCTCACACACACACCCCACATCCTTCTCTGAGAGGATGACACACGGAGTGAAACCTTCCAGCTTTTCACCCAGGTCCATCAGGTAGGTCCTTCTGGAAACCTTTGTGCCAACAGAGCAGGCCATGAGCCAGACCAGGGCGTAGCTATCGTCCCCTTTGGTTTGCCACAGCAGCAAAAAGGAACCTTCCTCCAGCACCTGGGGTGGGTGAAGCAGTGACTGGACAAGCAGGGATCTCCACAGCTTTCTACTCCTCAACTTCTCATTACCCAGATGCACAGAAAAAGCCTGTGTGGCAGGCAAGGCAATGGAGCCCCGGAGACAGTAACATCCTGTTGCCAGCACCAAGCAGCTAGAATGTGTGTTAGGCTCCCAAACACACGAGATTGGCCTACAGAACAAGTATTATTATTGTTAACAATAGATTTCAAATGAAGTCTTTTCCACTTGCCTTCTTTCTTTTAAAACTGTCAGGACTCGTGCTTTCAGGCTCCTCTCCAAACCCAGAAGGAACAGAAACATGCTCGATTTTATAAAAAGGAATTCCAACCCAGGAACTGGAACGTCAAACCAAACACCACACCATTTGAGGCAAAATCACAAATGGTCATATCCCTGTCCCCTCCCCTCTAACTTAGAGCTGTATCAGAGGCCATCAGCCAGGGAGCAGTGAATTTGGGCAGTCCCTGGTCAGCAGTGCCGTCCCTAAGGGCCATTCCCGTCAACATTAATGTCAACACTCGTGAAGCTGTGCCAGTGTGTGCTGTGGGCTGGCTTCCTGCTGTCCAACAATCTTGGAAGTGGCTAATAGTGGCTTTAAAATACTGTTTTGCCTCCTACTTTTATCTGCCCTGGCAAGCTTAGGGCTGCTGAGGACTTAACCCACTAAACGCTCTCTTGCAAAATGACATGTGAGAGCACACGATGACATCTGTGCAGCCACAACACACACACAGAGGTAGGTATAGCTGTATACCCCTCCATACACATACATGTCAGAGGAGTTTTCACAGATTTTTTCCTCCCCTGTGAAGCTGACATGATCCAGTACTAACTATTAAAAGCAGCAGAGAGAGCTCCTTAAACCCTTATTAAGTCCTTCAGAGCTGATTTCCTCCATCCCGCAGACATCAGAGATATGCAGGCTGCATCCCCAGCCACCTGAAACAGCATTCAGATGAAGGGATAAAGTTAACAAGCAATCCGTCTAATTCCACCCAGCATTCTTCATTGCTTTGTTTGCACTCAAGTGGTCATCAGCCACTAACCTTGAGGCAAGGTGGGTGGGAAGTAGAGTGTATTGAGGAGTTCTCTTTCATTTTTACACAAAATCCTAGTTTTCTGTCAGAATCTTAGTTGCTTTTGCCTTTCTCAGGAGATGCATTTATTTAATCTGTCTCTCCATTGCAGGTTTTGAGCTCCCAGGAAGAGTGGTACAAGGCTGAACTCAGGGGTCAAGAGGGCTACGTTCCTAAGAACTTCATTGATTTTCACACCCCCCCGTAAGTGTCTCAGACGCTGCGTGCACCACCACTGCACAGTGCTACGGAGTGCTGTCAAGAGAGTGTGTCTGTGTGTGCGTGCAGGTGGGCAGGTGTGACAGAGGAAGCACTGGTTATAACATACTGCAATTTAAGGCTGGCAAGGACTGCCATAATGCTGTACACAGTTCTTCCAGCGCACCTTATTCCTACCATGAAGCATCCCGTGTTCTTTTTGAATTGAATGGTTCTCAATGCTCTGCATCACTCTCAAGTGACTCCTTTGTTAGTGCTGCTCAGAGGGATGTCACTGGGATGTGGCAGGAACTGCATTTAGCTCTCCTTGGACAGCAGGAGAATAGGCATGATGTGAAGTCTTGGCAACAGAGGCAGAGTCTGAGCACAAAAGGAAGAGCAAGAACTCTCTCTATAAATGAATTATAAAAAAATGTAATCCGCCCCCCCCCCGACTCTTAACTACATTAACTCCCTTTTCCCTACCCTGCCATCCACGTTCCCTCCCCCCACGAAGCGTGTGCGAGTTTCTCTCGATGCGCTAGAGGTCAGTGCAATGCTGCACGAAATGTGACAGCTGGTGTTGCTCATGGATTGACAGAGACGATAGACCAGACATGCCACCCTGCTCCCACACACATGCAGACACACACACACACACACACCCCTCTCCACGCTTCGTGACTGCACACCCAAACACGGATCTGCCAGAGGACAGGCATACCCCCCGTCCTCCCTCCCCGCTGTGTGGATGACACGACAGCAAGGACTGATAGGTGTTTAAACGCTTGCTAAATGTGCTGTCCAGCCCCATGCCATAAATATGCCAGCGGGTGGCATTTTTATAACCTTCTTCCTTTCAGTTGGCAGAAATCCTCCCTGAAGCCCCTCTAATTGCCTTCTTTTGTAAAAGTGATGCAGCATTTCGGAAGGAGGCAGAGCGTGCACCAAGGCCAGTCCTGCTAGCTCTAACACACTGGTGCCCTGGGCAGGCGAACCGGGAGCATGCAGGGATTTTGTGGCCTACAAAGAAGTGCCGCTGTCCCCTTTGGAGGTGGCACTTACTGGATAGACTGTTTGGACATGAGCCAGCCTCCCTGGCTGAGCTGAAGGACGTTTTTAGTTTGCTCTACAAATACGGGCTGTTGCTTTTGGGCCTCATGGGGACAGAATCTCCCAGCTAATTGTGCTTGTTCACTCTTTCTCAGGGCTGTGGCATCATGCAGGGACACTAGCAGCTTCTTTTTTTTTCACACACATTCTCCTCATGATGTTTTCTCTGTGCAAGAACTGTGAAGAAACATTTCCACTTTGACACTTTTCTAAGAGTAGCACGTCTGCCCTTTGAGGGCCAGATACTAGAACCAGGTGTAGGGAAGAAAGGTGTCTCCTAATTTTGACGGGCCATTTTTCCCATCTATGTATTATCAATAATCATCAAGAGCAGTTATCAATGGTGATTAAAGTCTGATTTCCCTTTTGATTGTTAATGATACATAGGTAAACTGTGATGATGGTAAGGAGAAGAATAACAAAACTCAAAAGAGGAAATGACAGTCTGAAATTATCAGTCCTTAATTGAATGCAATACAGGTAATTAAGCATTACATAAAGGCAGAAGACTGCAGATTGTAGATCTTATTAGCCGCAAACATATATGAGTGTACATGATCTTTTTTTCTCTCTACTTAAAATTTCCTATTGACACTACATTATTTTACTATTTATGGTGACTTTTCTCATTATTTGTCCAGTGCCTTATACTATCCATTTGTTATGTTTGGTTAAATTTACATAAGCGTACTTATGTATTCCGTGTTTCTGAGATTTTGTGGTATTATAACTCTTGTAAAAGCCAATTTATTAGTACTGAAACTTTCATGCCTTGCTTCTGTTAAAAATTTATGTTTGTCCCTTGCAATATATCCATCACAGTCCAGTAATTTTCAATCAGTTTACCAAGAGCAATTTGATGTATGTCTGAGAATTGTGCGTATATGTACATATATATACACATTTGTAATTTTAAATTTCCTTGACTAACGCCTTAGTCTACTGTGCCTGTAATTACACTTTCAGCTGAGTGTTACTTAGCAGGCCAAAGCTTACGTGGTTCTCTTTGCGTGTACATGCTTTTTCAGCTCAGAGAAAATGGTCTGCCTCCACATGGCCAGTGGGAGTAGTCATGTGGGATCCTATGATTCGTTTGTTTTGTCTTTCCTCCAGCCTGTTTATTCATGTTCTCCTTCAGTTCTTCTATTCCTTAATTTAATTCACCTTCTTTATTCTTGTCTCCCTGATTTTTCCCACTTGACAGCTGGTTTGATGAGAGGATATCCCGCCACGAAGCCGAGAGCATCCTCATGAGCAAAGGAGTTGGTTCCTTCATTGTGCGGGCCAGTCAGAACTCTCATGGTGACTTCTCCATCTCTGTCAGGTATCTGCTCTGTGCATTGTTTTCCTGCCCATTCTCCTGGTTAATGGACTCTTCCATAAGTGGTCTCTTCTAATGGTCTGGCTTCCTAATGACAGGAATCTCAATGTGACATTGCCTCTCAGGAATTTTGCATGCTGCCAGTCACTGGCAGTGCTGCTGTGTCACATGAAGGAGAATGAATTAGGCATCTGATTCGCAAATGTTTCTGTCTTTCAAGTGACACAGTGAACCCCATTTCAAAGCTGCATCCCCTGGTGACTTGCTTCTCTGAAGAAGCTGCAGCAAAGCAAGGTGGTTCATAGGACATCTCCCACAGTGCAAAAAGTGTGCCTCCCATTTCTTTTATTTTCTTGACAGCGCCATTCGCTATATCCAAGAATTCCGCTTCTACCAGAATTATATTATTAGCTTATTTTGCACAGATCAATAAAACTGCCATTGGATAAGAATAGCCTTTTTTCTTTTTTTCTTTTTACTAGCAGCCCACTTTCATTTCAGCCACTTGGTGTATCTCAGCCTTTCTCAGAGCTTCAAAGCAGAGCTGTTAAATGATGGTTGGTTTTCTGATTTTCAGTTAATCGATGTTCAATCAATAATTGGTTTTAAATTAAAGTAGTGATTGGCAATGCCTTTTCCAAGCATTTTGAAGTTTCTGATTCAGAGAGTTCAAAAATTATCTGGGGGGAATGCTGGAAAACACTTTGCCAGGAACACTAACTCCGATGTGGCCACCACTTTTCTGTGTATCAGATGCTTGTTTAAGTCATCCCTTCCAGTTCAGGGTAGACTACAACTGTACCTTTGTGTCTCGTACATAGGCCAGAATAAAGCTATCAGATATTTGTGGACCTCAAAACTCCTCTGGCCTTTATTTCAAATGAGAGGCTTTAAAACCCTATGCTTTGTTCTGATAGCACTTGTGACTGGCCCGCCCTTCGACATTCCACGTTTGTAAATTGATGTGTCATTTGAAACACAGAGCCTCATCTAGGTCCAATACACACAAGGGCTAGCATTGGTTTACTTTCCCAAAGTCTAGATTTGGCCAAGTGTCAGAAAGAACTGTTAGGGTTCCCTTCGGGAAAGGACTTTTTCAAAGCAAACAAAGGTGCAAGCCAGTTGGTGATCTCTTACTTTTTCAACTGGATTCAGGCATGAAGATGATGTGCAACACTTCAAAGTGATGAGGGATTCAAAGGGTAACTACTACTTGTGGACAGAGAAATTCTACTCGCTAAACAAGCTGGTAGACTACTACAAGACAACTTCCATCTCCAGGCAGAAGCAGATCTTCCTGAGGGACGAACGAGAAGAGAAGGTAAACACAAACTATCCTTAGGAGTTCCTCAGGGAGAAACCCTTTTATTGAAGGAATTTAGCTCACAAGGATATCTAGGAGGGAGATTTGTCCTTGGAAACCCAATCATATCACTGTGCTGGTGGGCCCTGCAACAAAGATTTTTAGTTAATTTGAGCAGAATTTTCTGATATATATTTTTTAATTATGATAGAAAATGCTGCAAATCTGCATAGAGGTGCTTTGCTAAAGCTGTGCTGAGGCCTCAGAGCTGAACTCCTAAGATGCCTTGCACAACCAAGGGAAGCAGGTCGTGCCTTATGAAACGCCTAGATTTCATAAGGTCTGGTACAAAGTTTGCTGTTAGGCTGTGTCTGAGATGAATTTGAGTCTGGTTTCCTAGCGTCCTTGAATGTACACAGAGTGCAGCTGTTATTACAGTGGAAAGATTGTGTGCTCAGAAGAATCATCTGTCTCCTGTTACTTAGTGAATGGAGTAAGGGATGTGGAGGAACCCAAGGCAGAATCTGTCGCAGTGGCCGGTGGGGGCTGAAAAGTCCTGCTGAGGAGAACATAGCAGATCTGGGAACAAGCTGTGCGTTCAGGGAGGACGTAGTAGATGTTTAAGAAAGCAGGGAAATCCCAGTCCAATGAATGCCTGGTTTTGTGCCAGGAGAACAAGCAAATGACATAGCAAAGCCTGCTATGCGTTGCACACACAATAGTGGGAGTGAACACACCTGGTCACTGCAGTAACCAAAGTCCTGCTTTACTGGGAAGCGGATTCTGGTATTAAATTACCAGGATGTACAGGTAGAGGCAAGGCGGAAAGTACACGTCTTGCTCACTGCAGCAGGAGAGTGTTATAAGCTGCATGTGGGTCATTCTTTCTGGCTCCGATAAAGAGAGGATTTATTTTTCAGTCTGAAGGAAGGGCTTGTGTTGTTGTCTCTTTCTAGACCACTTATTCAGCGCTTTAAAAATGCATTAGTAGGATGTAAAATAGGCACTAAGGGACCTATGAGAAACAGATCACAGCAAATAATAGTTTGGGGAAGGAGAAATAAAGACCAAATGCATGTATATCTATCAGTAAGACAACCTGTTTGGGCTGGCTTTGAGCAGGGAGGGAAAGGGAACAGCATTTGCTCCAAGATGCAGACAGGCAAATGAAAGAACAGGAGTCAAGTTTGCTTTGGCAAATGCTCTGTATATTTGTTATGGTGATAGGCTCAGCAGGGTATGTTTAGCGCTCATCACAGTGGGGTTTCAGTTCACAATTAGAATTTCTAGATGCTACAACCATATGATAAAATGATAGTAATATACAGATTTTAATGCAGAGACAAATGAAGGTTAAGGGCAGTATTTCCAAAAAGATTTTGCCTCCTATGCTCGTCCTCACATCAGTGATCACATTTTCAGCCCAGCATCACCTTTTACTACGCACTTTTCGAATGGGGGATGGGGAAGATCTAAAATATGTGATTCTTTATTTGTCCTTCTGTTCAGAGGGGCAGGAGCATACCTTTGGAAGAGCCTTCATGGTGAAGGATAGTGATAATGATCAGTAGGTAATGATTGCTAAGCTTCAGTCAGGGTTGTGGTGGGAAGCAAACCCTGACCTCACTTTTGGGATCTTTCTTCCATCAGGAAAGGCGTGGTGGGAGTCTGGAACGCATGGGATGGGAAGCACTCCATCTGGGTGGAGCATCTGGTGAAGCTCATTCTTCTATATCCAAGAGATACGTGGATCATCCAGTCCCTGTACTGCACCAGCAACAGGTACTACCTGGAAAGAGGTCACATGAAGCCTGGGCACATGAAACATTGGCCTTGATTGCTTGGTAGAAAGTGAACAGTCACTTTATCAAAATCTGCCGCCCTGAGTCTGCTTTAGGAGGCAGAGTCAGTTAGATCTTCACATGGAAGTAGCAGCAGTGATGGTATCAGCCTGGACAGATCTTTGGGCTGAAACAAATGTCAGCTTTTATTTAGTTCTGTGATCTTTGGGACTTACTGACAAACCAACAACAACAACAACAAAATCAGCACACTGTAGCCCTTTCACTGGGAACCTGTGACTACTGAGCTCCACCCCAAAAAATGGAAAGCAAGGGTAGTGTCTTGTGACACAAAAACACTCTCAGATCTTGCACACACAAATAGGTAGTTTCAGGAACTCCTCTCGAGTCTGTAGGACAAGTGAAACCTTGCTGCCTGTTTCTTCTCTGTCTTATTCCACTGACAGTCTGCACCACAAAACACATCAGGGATTAGAAATGACTATGGTAATCCTAGAAAACCCTGGCTTCTTCCAGAACATTCCTCCTCCTCTTCTGGGTTCTTTCTATTCCCTTTCATCCCATTGCACCCCTGATGCATGATGTTTCTTTGCTCTCTTGCTGGCATAGGGACGGAGAGGACAACAGCAATACTTGGTGATGTCTTCAGAGTTCCTCCTGATTAATTTGGGGGGAAATAGTTTTCACAAAAATCCAAAACACAGCATCATATGAGCCTCTACAAAGAAAATTAACTCTAACCCAGCCAAAACCATGACACTGGGGTTGTTTCATGTCTCTAGGCAGAGACAGCATAGCATCAGCCAAGGAGAGGACTTGTCTTGCTAAAGGGATGAAATCCAAAGCCACGTCCACTAAGGCATGAGAGCATGTATCACATGGCCAGGGACAATCATGAAGTGGCTGTTCTCTCATCAGACAAGGAGCATTGCCTGTCAGGGGACTGATGATGGAATCATACAATCTCTGACAAAGCTGAGGACCTGCACTCTTTGGAGCACTGTCTATGCCTGAGTCACATTCGTTACAGAGCAAAAAGACTCATAGGTGTGAAGTGTCCATGCAGTAAATCTTGCAGCTGCAAAGCCAAGTTGAGTTCTGGCACATCTAGGCAGGGACAGCTGAGGTGCAAATTGTGCCCCAGTCTCAGGGACCTTTTAGACAGACAAAGGTGTAAGTGATACCAAGGGAGCATGTAGAAGAGTAGGAGCAAGAAAATCAGAGGAAGAAAACAATAGCTGCTTACAGCAAACACAAGCTGTTCTTCCTCCCCTCTGTTGATACAACTGATCAGATCTTGTGTCACTGAAGTACTGCTGCAACCTGAGCTAACATGATAACAGATTCTGTCAGGCTGTTATTGTAAAAAAAAAAAAAAAAAAAAAAAAAAAAAACTTTGGTGCATGTAAAGGCCTGAAGAGCTGAAGACACTCAGCACTTCTTGGTTGTGCAGACAAAAGAGAACTTGCTCTCTGGATGATTTGTATTGATGTGACTTCAGATGTGCAGCCATATGTAAGTTTTTCTATGAATGCTATTTAGTCTCTTTCCTCTTTTGTTAATTAAGTTACTGGATTTGAAGGCCTGTTCCCTGCTCTTTACAGTGTGGGGCAGCCCAAAGAAAAAGTAAAGTAGGGAGACTGGGTCATAGTAACTCCAAAAAGGCAAAAGTCTCCTTGTAGAGCTGGCTTTTCACCCATGCCTTAGAACCATCTTAGGTTTTCTCTAAAATTCCCAGAAGCCAAAAAAGCCACTGGCCCCTTTTCTCAGTAGATGTGGAACACAGCTGAAGACAGTCAAATTCCAACCTCTAAGAAGAAAAATCCAAAATAGAACAGTCTAAGGTGACCTTTTCCATGAGAGACATTGCTTCCAGGACTGCAGCACAGGGACTATAGTGGAAGCTGACTTTTAAGATGATTTGCATGAGGCTTGGACCCTGACCACCAATGACTCTTAAAGCCCCTTGTTCTTACACCTCAGTATATTCGTGACTTTTCTCTTGCTGTTGCGTTTCTAGGATAGGTATGGGGGAAGCCTGGACAGGAAAGAAGGGCTGCATGGACTAAGGAATCATGGCCAAGGAAGTGCAGCAGCTATGCAACGGAGACACACAGACCCCCTGCACCAGCAGACACCAGTAAGTGATGTACCTGCATGACCCAACTCAGTGGGTCCCTTGTCAATGGCAAGCAGTCTAGGCATTGCTCCCTGCACAGAGGTTGCACGAGGAATAGTGTGTTAAGCCTGTTGAGATATATCTTAGAAGATGTTTCTGAGTCTCAAGACTATCACAGCTGCTTGAATGTGGTTGAGTCTGCTTGAATCCACATGAGCGTAGTTCCAAGACTGTTCTCAAGATCAGTCTTAGTTAACAAGCAGAATTATTAGAAGAGGGAACTTAGCATGACCTCAAACAATAAGCACCTGGGGCTTTGTGAGTGGGCCTGAGCTCACCAGTGGGTCTGGATCAAGCATGTGATTCCTTGTTCCCTGCCTGTCTCTGTCTCCTTCCCAGCGAACGCTATGGGTCCGTGCCTTGTACGACTTCGATGCTGTGGAACACGACGAGCTGGGCTTCCGCAGCGGAGACATCGTAGAGGTTCTAGACAGCTCCAACCCATCATGGTGGAAAGGACGTCTGCGTGGGGAACTGGGTCTCTTTCCTGCCAACTATGTCACACCGGTGCTCCTGTGAGGGCACAGTATGCCCCGGAGGGCTGTATCAGAGCTGCTCTTCTGACGTGACAGGGACAGAGAGGGAGTGAATCTTCCCTTGCGCCCAGGACATATGGTGTTTTTGGTTTTGTCTTAATTTATTGGGAATTGATCTTTTGAAACGTTGGTAAGAAACAGAACCCTTTAAAGAGAGTGGGAATTTTTTTCCCGTTTTGTACATCCATAAAGGGGAAGGGAGCAAGAATCCTGGTCTGTTTACTGAGACCTTGCTGGATCCTCCCTGCTCTGTTATTACTTTGGCTAAGTATTGATAACTTCCTGCAATTAGGTTTGTTTTGTGGAAGTGCACCTCAGACAAGTCAGGCTTCAATCTTTAGGTAGCACTCCCCCTTTCTTTTAGATCTGGTTGCACTCATGGTCCCTTCAGGCTCCATTTCACCTTTCTTTCAGAGGCAGGACTAATGCCAAGGTGAGTTAAATGATGATTATTAATTACATTAATCCTTCAGGTAGGGATGGAAAGTAAGGGGTACTTAGGCTGAGGTGGAAGGCAACCTTGACTTTTCTAAATAGATTTTGGCCTGCACCTGTAGTACTTTCTGTGGGCGTGGAATGTGTGGATATATAGCAGATGAAGGGACAAGGTCCTGTAAGCTTTTGTACAAACAACCAAGTGGTAAAGACACAGGAGGGTGAGAAGCTAATTTCATAGCTTCTTCAGATAGTCCTGCTCTCCGGCACTTCTGTCTGCACCAACTTGTCCCGTTCTCAACCTGCTTTCCAAGGTACCAAAACATCCTATTAGACATCCTGGTTAGAGCAGGTCAGGCCCGTCAGCTAACTGAATATCCCCTGGATTGAATAACAACAGTGGATATCCCTTACTGATACCTTTCTAAAACTGAGCTGGGGAGGGGTTGAGGAGAAGAGGTTTTTCTGTTTCATGCCAGAAGTTCTTTCCCTGAGAAGGTGGGGTGATCAGGATCACCCCGTATACAACTCTGACTTGCCAGTGGAATGCATCATGCGACTTGTTGAGCTGTGACTTTACAGTGTGCAGACAATAAAGTTGTGGCCATTGAACAGTCTATTCTCTGTTCCAGTTTCTTTTAGATGAAATAAGGTAAATGAATAGGATTTCAAATCATTGCTGACTGAATGCCAAGATGTGATACAAATATACTGCAAATGCACATTAAAATGATCCAAGCCCTGAGAAAGAGATACTGCTGCCTAGCCACCGCTCATGCAAGTTTATATTAAACAAGCTGCCTGAATTTTTCACAACATGTGGAACCTCAGCAGTCAGCAAGGAAGTGATGAATTATCATTCTTGGGAAAGAAAGAAAAGGTAAGTGAAAAAACTCTAAAACCAAATCAGACTCAGCAAGAAAAATGTTCTTATCTTTTGTTAGTCCTAGTGGGAGAAAAAAATCCAGGAAATAGGTTCTTGGTGCAGTCCAATTCAATGTAGCTGGCCTAAATAAAGCTGCCAGCTAGAGAGAGTATTAGCAGAAAGGACCCATTGTCAAGGATTTGAGAGAACTCCACCAAAAGCAGATTATTAATGGTTGAAGTAAAATGAAAATAATTAACAAGGCATATAAGCCCCTAAATAGAATAGAAAACTTTGAAAAACACATTAAGAGCTAATTTCCATTGGCTGAGGGGTGGCTCAGGAAACGGGGAGACACCATATGACTTCCTGAGCTGGACTTGGCCCTGTTACTCTTGCAGGGGCTCTGTTCTGGGCCTTTAGCATCACACCTTTAAAGAGGAGTAAACTCCATGTGGCTTTGTTTGGAACAAGCTACATTATATCGTGGGTTGATGTGGGGGTGTAACCTCTGTGACTCCACAATTTTGAAGTGTTTTGTTTTGATTCACTCTTTTTGAATTTATCCTTTTCTTTTACTAAGCTAATGTCAAATTTGGAAGATAAAGGGTTAATATTCAATGAGGGAGAGGATTAAGACCACAGGAAAGGTGGAGGGAAAGAAAAAAAGCAGTCAAAGCAGAGGAGGGATATGAATGATGATTCTTTCATTCCCGCATGATCTCCTTGTTTTCCCGCATGGCATCCTTTTCTCTAGATCGGGGAGACATGGGTTTGGCAGATGGACCACCCGGTAGGTAAGGAATTGGCTGGATGGTTGCACTCAGAGAGTTGCGGTCAGCAGCTTGATGTCCAAATGTAGATCAGTGGTGACTGGCATTCCTCAAGGGTCAGTATCGGGACCCGCACTGTTTAACATCTTCATCAGTGACATGGACAGTGGGATTGAGTGCACATTCAAGTTTGCTGATGGCACCAAGCTGTGTGGTGCAGTTGGCACAGTGGAAGGAAGAGATGCCATCCAGAGGGACCTGGACAGGCCTGAGCAGTGGGCCCGTGCGAACCTCATGAGGTTCAACAAGGCCAAGTGCAAGGTCCTGCACCTGGGCAATCCCAAGCAAAATACAGGCGTGGGGAGAACAGATTGAAAGCAGCCCTGAGGAGAAGGATCGACGTTCAGCTCTGGGGCCCCCAGCACAGGAAAGACATGGACCTATTGTAGTGGGTCCAGAGGAGGGCCATGAGGATGATCAGGTGTCTGGAGCACCTCTCCTACAAAGACAGGCTGAGGGAGTTGGGGTTGTTCAGCTTGGAGAAGAGAAGGTCACAGAGAGCGGCCTTCCAGTGCCTAAGGGGGCCTGCAGGAAAGCTGGGGAGGGACTCCTTGTCAGGAAGCATGGTGATAGGACAAGGGGTAATGGCTTTAAACTAAAAGAGGGTAGGTTTAGATTAGATACGAAGGAGAACATCTTTTCTCTGAGGGTGAAGAGGCACTGGCACAGGTTGCCTTGGAGAAAATGTGGATGCCCCATGCCTGGAGGTGTTCAAGGTCAAGTTGGATGGGGCTCTATTGGTGTGTTCACCATTATTCCCACTGTGTCAAATCATCTTTCAATTAATTCTTTTTTCTTTTTTTTTGACTAGTTACTCTTTAAATTGGAAGTAATGCCTCCTTTTCCTTTCCTCAGCACTCTAAAGACCCTCTTGGTAGTGAAGATGTAGTTGCACAAAATTAATTGAAGATAATGCACTTAGCAGTCTGATAGCTTTTTCACACATTTGAAACCCCTTTACAGAGATCGACTAATTAAGCAAGCCTAAGTAGTTCATCGTAAGTACCCCCAAGTTAAGTCATGATTCTTCTGAGGAAGAGGTAAATTTCCACGTGATTTTTTTTAATTGACGTTTAAGGAATTAATACTTAAGGTAACTAGCATTAAAGGGCTGCATGCTAATTATAGACAGCACATCAGGACCACAGCTAAATCATGGTTTCCCATTACGGGCAGCACCTGATGACACCAAAATTACTAGGCAGCAAAGGTTTCGTGGCATCTGTGATAACAAGACTGGTGCCATGTCCTGCACTGCCTTGCACAGCCGCAGCCAAGCCTTGGTCTGCGAGTCCCAGTGTCACTTTTGTCCTGGGAAGCAGAGGCAGTGCTACCTGCGGGTACTGTGCATGCCAGCCGCTGGAAGGCACAGGAGTCAGGCTGTAATTTTGTACCCTCCTCCCACAGCAGAAGTTGTTTTCCTCGCAGCAAAACAACAGCACAGAGAGCTGTGGCCCTTCCCAAGTCAACGGAGCCCCTGGCGACAAGGAGAGGTGTAGGCAAAGGGGGGAATTTTGCTGAGGTGGAAGACGCTGTACCCACAGGGTGGAGGAGTTCTCCATGCCCCATCTTCTGCTGGAGTCTACCCACAAAATGAAATCTCCCATAGGTCAGGTCAATTAACAAGAGAGAGACACATTCCTCTCCTCCACCCCTGTATCACTCCAACCTTCCTGTTTCTTCTTCCAGCTGGTTTTAATAACACGATCCTTGTTAACATTGTGGTGCTTCGCTTACAACTACGCTATGAAAGCTTCAGATTCTGCACAACAAACGTGTCAGCAACTGAAGACGGTGGGCCTTAAGATGACGGTGTGGTGCACTGAGCTTTCCTGGCATTTGTTGGTGTTTGGCAAAGAACTAACCCTCCAGAACACAGCCTAAGAGCCCACTGGCAAACAACAACAAAAAAGGAAGGATTAAAGAGGAACCCAGAGAAGTGTTTTGTTGGTACTTCTCTCAGGCAAGAAAGACATTTCATGAGAAAAGAGATGGTAAACAGAGATAAAAGTAGGAATAGCATGTGGGAAGGCAAACATTATTATAACAAATGAAACAGAGGAAGCTGGACTGCACATGGAAAAATAACAGTTTGATGAGCACAGCTGAGCTGTGCTTTCTCCTGTCAGAATGAACTTTTCGCCTACATTCTGCCGCAGATCCATATTTTGTTTATAAAAGTCTCTGTGATTAATACGGCTGAGCGAAAAACAGTAAATGGAAATCTCCTTTCATGAGAAAGCTGTCCAGATGCTTTTCTGTGTCACGGAACAGAGATGTCTCTGTCTTGGTGTACCTGCTCATGCCGGTGGCTGCGCTCACTGGAGCGCTGAACAGGCACGTGCCTGGTTCCCGTACGACTGCTGGCAACATAAGAGCACCGGGGAGAGGATCCTCAGCACGGGCACAGATCTGCCCTGGGTGGGCTGCTAGGCCAGTTCCCCTGCACCAGGCATGCAAATGCATTAATGCAACAAGTTCCTCAGTTGTTGGTTTTGCTTTTTGTTTTTCTGTCTGTCTTTTTAATGAAGGTAGTTCTCAATTTCAACGGGCTGTGCAGGAAATTTGACGCTTTTCACCACAGACACCTGTTTGTCACCTTTTCTGTGCAGCAGCACCTCTCATCCTTCCTCTCAGAGGGGACGCTGATGCTGCAGGCTCTTGGAAAGCTATTTTGCTTTCAGCCATCATGAAGAGCAAGCAAAGAAGGCAGCAGCAGCAGATCCAGCAGCCAAAACCTTGCGGTTGGGAGAAATCAACCTGCCTGGAACAGCAACGTGGTATCAACTGGGACAGCAATGCCCCAGTGCCGAGGTGAGGGGTGAGCTCTACCCTGAGTGGGAAGCAGCAGATCTGCAGTTGTACCCATGCCACATCACAGGGACAACAAGGATGTCTGGCAAGACAGCAAATTTGGCCATCCAGGCTAGGATTGTGCTCAGACTCTTGCTCTGCTTCCACAGCTCTCTGCCAAGGAGCCTGGGTTGCACCAGAGTAGGTGTGAGAAGTATTTGGCAACACTTCCCTCTGAGGCCGCCCAGGGCTGCTGCCTGTCCCTGCCTAACGCAGCTAGGAAGCCTCCCTGCACCTCTCTGCAGCTGCAGCCCATCACCCCGCTGTCCCTCGATGCACCAGAAAGTCCACCAGATGCTTCATTTCAAATACCTGTTCAAAGCAATTGGCTTAGCTGCTTTTAAATGAAACCCTACAGAGATCAGTTGAAACCATTAGCGTTCCCTAGATGATCCAGGCAGTAAGATCTGCTGGTTTAAACGTACGCGTGGAGTAAAGAGCTCCTGACACCCAGCCACTCTTTGCTGCTGAAAGCTTTGCATTTCAGTGGGGAAGCGTGAAGTGAGTGTGTGATAAAGCCTTTCATGGCCCTGAGGAAGAGGGCAGAGCATCACCAATTTCTCTAATTTTTAGAGGCAGATTTTCTGTGACAGAATTCAGGAGCCTTAATTTGCATCAGACACAGAAGATGTTCCTTACATAAGCAGAACTGACAGTCGAAAAGAGATGAGGACTTATCTGCGAGGTGCAGGACAGCGGGGAAACGGGCGAGTGAGTATGAAAAGTTCACCGACCTTTGCGCAGAGGGAAAATTCAAAGCACATTGTTTGCTGTCGCTGTGCAAGAGAGAGAGATGCTTGGCGGGTGTCCAGTCTGCTAACATGAAAATGCAAAATTTTACAAATGGCAGGTATGCAGGGATCCTTGTCGACATGCCAAAAGAAAATTAGCAGAGGCAACAAAGGGAGGAAGAAGAAACAAACAAATTAAAAGATGTCCAGATATCTTGTGGCTTCTCCCCGCTAGTCCAGCCAGGCTCATTTCCACCAAGAGTTATGAAAGATATTGCCATGGCAAGTCTGTTCAAATAAAAATGAGCAGAAATCTGTGGAGGAAAAAAACAAAACAAACAAAAAAAAAGGCAGCAGTTTAGGACTTGAGTCTACTATCATGAGCTTAAAGCCATAAAACTGTGACAGCGCCCTGAGAGCACGGCAGCATCTCCAGTCCCTGGTTAAGAGGCGCTCCTAGAAAACCATCCTGTGATGTCCAGCCATGGATAAAGAAAAGGAAAGTAAAACTAAAAGAAAAGAGGCACCTTCTCTATTAATCTAGAGGTCTTTTGCAGTCACATCAGTTGGTCTGTTCTGAATTTGTGGGAAAAAGTAATATTTCTTGCAGGTTTGCTACCAGCACCAAGAGGTGGGGGACCTGCCCCATGCTCTGCCCCTAATAAAGTTATATTCAGCTGGGGGGAGTGTGTGCATCGCCCACAGCTCATTCTGAACTAGCAGCTTTTTGCCCTCACTTGGCAGAGGTGTGAATCCCAGGAGTGTAGCAGCAGTGAGCCAGCTCTCTGTCCTCCCATATCTGTTTATCTGAGCTTGCCATTGTGATGGCAGCTGTTTGCCTGTTATCAGATGGAGATGGGCTGGTAAAAACAATGGCTGTGATTTCAACAGCCCCAGTGAGTCAGTCTAACAGCCACCCTGCACAGAAGGACCCACTTGTTTTCTGCTGGGTGACCGAGTGGAGTCAGCTCAGCCAGCGAGGCCCAGAGCCAGCGCAAGGAGCACGGTGGGAACGCGTGGCCAGGAGGGGAAAGGGGAAGGCAGAGCCTCCCACTGCTGGCAGCGGGCACGATTAGATCACCTCATCCTAGGCTGCAGGCTCAGCACAATGAAAACTGACTTGGCTCTGAGGTTGGCACGATGCCTTTACGTGAACGGGGAATCCTCGCTTTAAAGCTTGGTTAGGAGACACAGGAGGAGTGGGAAAGGGGGAAAGATCTCAGATCTGCTGCAAATAGTGTGTCCTACGCCTCCTCCGTGGAAGCTCATTCAAACAGCAAAGCTGTGAGTTTGCTATTTCTTGGACTGTAAATTAAAGTAGGAAAAAAAAAAATCCTAACATGTTCACGCTAGTAAAGCTCTCCATCATTCAAGCTACTAACAATGCGAGCTCTGGTGGGGAAAGGAATGTGCACAACAGTTTTCAGGAAAAAAAAAAAAAAAAAAAAAAGAAAAGAAAAAAAAGAATAATAGAAAGAGGCATCTCCCTGCCCTGTGAACCAGCTAAATTAGTGCCACTTGTTGCAGATGCTACTCTCTCTGGGTGGGGTGCAGCTTTCAGTCGTGTTTATCAGGTTGGAGAGCACACCAGTGCTTACAAGCTTAAATCTTCAGCATCAGCTGACCCAGATGATAGCTGCTGGTTCTCATTTAAAATGTGCATGACTTGAAGAGGGCAGACATTTCACAAGCACTTACGCAGCAGAATGTGTGCAGGAACAGCAGTGGTAAACATCTTGAATTTAGGAGTCCAAAAATAACAGGTAAGGCTTCAAGATACACAGATGGGTGGTTTGCACTTTACAAATTCTGACTGAAAATAAAGCATGCTTATTAAACAGAGAATGTACATGACCACTTGAACAGTTATGGTTATAGGAAGCTGGACAATACAGCCATGCCTGTCCTTTCCATCTTCTGAAGCCTCTGGCTCTGTCAGGAAATTGAAAGCCAACCACTCTGATGAGAGATACTGTTGCTAACAAAAGGCTGGTGTTGTTTACTGCCCTTACAACAAACGTTTAAATATGAAGCCTGTTTTTCTGAGAAGCTGGCTTCCCCAGGTCTAGAGGAAGCTGCCTCTGAACACCAGTCTGTTTTAGTGTGAGCGTGTGGCTGTGACACACGCAGGTTTGAGTGTGACTGGGAGGACATCTGAGCCGGCAGTGGGACTGAGCTTTGGCTGAGTAAGTCACTGCTGTACATCTTAAGCCCGTGGAGCTATTCTGATTTTTACTGGTTAAGTTTCTACCTCGTTATTCCAGAAAGAGATCGTAATTTAATTTGATAAGATCTTCAGGTAGGGAGGCAAAGGGTGTGGGTAGTGATTTACTCCTCTTTGAAATTATAATTATGATCTTTCATCTATTTAAAGAATCTTTATATTTACCTGGGTAAGGCAGTCTAATATGGTCAAAGCCACGTGGTTTTCTTTCTCATGACTCAGACAAAGCTGACCACAGCTCCAAAACTCTTCTCAACTTACTCATAACATTACGCTTTATTGTTTCTACCTTCCTTATTTTTGCAGCCTCCAGCTTATTGACAAAGCTGCTGCAATGGTGGTTTCTTTTTCCCCACCTTGCCTGTGTAGGGAAAATGCGTCATTTTGGAAAAACAGCTGGCTAGCTGAGAGCTAGAGCAGCTCAGTAAATAATCCAGGCTGGTGACTGTGGCCTGACTGTTTCGCAGTAAGTGGTCAAGCCAAGCATCCTGCAAGGGTGCATGCAGTCCGTGCAGTGGAAGTTGAGGACACTGTTTGGTGTCTGCCCACCTCGTGAAGAGTAACAAACCTCACAGCAGAGTCAGTGAAGAATGACTGTGTTCTAAATGCAGATAAATGACTGTCTCACATAAAGAAGAGCTATCATGTTGAGGAATACAGTGCCCAATGAGGCTAAAGCCTAGCCTATACAAGACACGTGTTGTGTTCAAAAAGCATTAACCAAGACTGACTAACCCATTTTTAATGCAGCTGTCTTTTGTTCATGCAAAATTCAAATTTATGTTGAGCATCCTGTTACTTCGAGCGTGGGTGCAAAGCTCTTTCTTGTAGGATGTTTGCTGCTGGTATAGACAAGGCTTGGCTGGCTCAGCACTGCGATCACAACAGCCTCCTATTTGCATCCTGCCACTGTCTCCCTTTGCACTCCCACATTAGCTGGAAGCGCTTGTCTTCATCATCACAGCTTCTAATTCCTTTGTCCTGCATTCCCAGCTCAAATGCTTCATTATGATCCTGAAATTCATTCTGCATTGTTCCTACACTTTGCCATCACCTTCTCCCACACCAGTGTGTACATCTGCTTTCCATTACAGTTGGATGGTCTGACCAGATGACCTTGGAGGTCTTTTCCAACCTTTATGATTCTGTATTATTTTTTTTTTAAGTTTTGTTGGTATTGTTATAGTATTCATTAGTATTATTCACAAGCTGACATAAGCATTTGGGCATGCTAAGTCCAATCAAGATCCCATGGGGCCAGCAATGTGTCCAGGTCCCAGAGTTCCTGCAGCTTCCATCTCATGATAAGAGGTGGATACAGGCAAGCAGACAGGCGCAGCACAAGAAAACATAGAGGCAGGATCGGTCACAGTGATGGGCCAAAGCAGCATACATTTTTGTCTCATCTGAATGTTTAAGCGCATGTTATACCTGTAAGTTATTTCCCTTCCTGACTTGAAATCTGTTCTGAGGGTTGTTTGTGCAAAGCAGTGTGGCTTCCCCAAGCCCAGGGGACATGGACAGGGGCTGGACCCCTCCAGCCACGCAGAGGCATGGCCAGCCAGTCCAGGTGTGGTGAGTCTGGCATGGCCTTACCATGCTCTGCTAGTGGTCAGATCCTTTACCCAGGGATAAGGAGAGTCCTCAAAGCAGAGGTCACCAATCTATGTGGGACCACATTTCTTATTTTTTAATCTGGAATAAATATTTTGCCTCACCTTGTCAACTTGTAGTTTGTAAGACAGGGCAGAACTTCCCTCCCTGCTGGCACAGCACATGGACGGTCGGGTCAGGAACTGGTCCAAAGGTTCGGGTTTCTGCTGTGGTAGGGAAGATTGAATTCAATTAATAAGGGATGGAGCTGAGAGGACCCCTGTGATGAGGGGATCCAAAGTCAGCAAGTCTGGCAGAACGCTGTGAAGTTTCAGCTTTGGCATCCCTGTCTGTCTTTTAGGAAGCAGTAGCCTGTGCTGGATCAGTGGCAGAGCTCAGGCAGCAATTAGAAATAAAAAAAGTAACATATGCCAGCCAGGGGAAAGAAAAAAAAGCAGAAATGTTCTAAAGCAGAAATTTAAATGAAGAAAACTGACAGGAAAAAAAAAAAAAAAAAAAAAAAATACATCAGGGACACAACCCTGGCTGGAAAAGCTAAAAATGGTAAGAGATTCTGAGAAAATCTGGTATATAAAAAATAGTTAACGTGTTTATTGATCTAGAGAAGACATGGGGCCTTGTGTTAGTTTTTATGGAACAAGCACTTTATGTTGAACTATGGCTTTGCCCCCAGCCCCCCCAAAACACAAGGGGTGAAAAAATGATATTCAAATTGTTGCCTGGATGTAGCTATGCTGAGAGATGATGTGGCTGATTCAGGAAATAAGACAGCCGGACCAACAAAGGGGGGAGAGGACGGTTTCTGTTGAACCGTGACTCCCAGGCCCACAAGTCTGAGCATCACTCTGAATAGAGGACAATGAAATGGGGGGGGTCACAAAGTCCCAAATCATAGAATCATTAAGGTTGGAAAAGACCTCCAAGATCATCTTGTCGAACTGTACCACCACCACCAATATCACCCACTAAACCATGTCGCTAAGCACCATGCCCAACCTTTCCTTGAACACCCCTATTCTTGAACTCCAGCAGGCTCGGTACTATGACCACTGCCCTGGGGGGGCTGTCCCAGTGCCTGTCCATGTTCTGGGTGAAGAAGCTTTTCCTAACACCCAGCCTGACCCTCCCCTGTCCCAGCTCCATGCCGTTCCCTCGGGTCCTGTCACTGTCCCCAGAGAGCAGAGCTCAGCGCCTGCCCCTCTGCTCCCCTCGTGAGGGAGCTGCAGGCCGCCATGAGGCCTCCCCTCAGCCTGCTCTGTGTGGGCTGAACAAACCAAGGGACCTCGGCCACTCCTCATATGTCTTGCCCTCCAGACCCTTCACCATCTTTGTAGCCCCCTTTGGACACTCTCTAGTAGTTTTATGTCCCTCTTATATTTTCGTGTCCCAAACTGCACACAGTACTTGAGGTGAATCCTTACGGAGCTCTTTATTTACCCACAGAATTACTTATATTAGCGGCCTCTAATGCCCATTAGTTACAATGGACCTCCCTTGCATAAGTGGGAATCCTTGCTTGAGGATCTGAACCTCCGAAAAGGACCCTCCGAGCACTGCAGGGGTGCCAGAGTGTCTTCTGCACCCGGGCTGCTGCAGGGGAGCAGCGCTCGAGGCCAGAACGGAGCATCCAGGCCCTGCGGCGTGGGGCTGCTGCAGCACGCAGGGCACTCCGGCACAGCCTGCTGACATCCTGGAGCAAAGTTAATTGCTCGTGTCTTCATTTTAGCTCCCTGGCTTTCCCACTGATGTTCCTTCCATATTGCTATGGTTTTGCGTCTGCGGCCGCCTCTGGTCCAGAAGGTCTGTTTTCTTCCCATGGTGACATCTGGATAGGCAGCAGAACTAGTTGGGTAGAGCGCTAGGAGGTAATTAGCATTCAAATAGGTCAGGAGCTCGCTTGGGGGTTGTGCATGACTGGGTTTTCCCAACTTCTTGTCAGAGACAAGTGTTGATAGAGTGAGGGCGGTCACCAGCGGTAAAACTGCAAATATGAAATCAAGCCTTGGTGGTGCTTATGAAGAAGTACGTGGGGGAAAGGAGGTGTTCACCTCGTGCGTTTGCTCATTTGCAAGGAAGGGAAATCCATGAATGCTGCCCAGAAACTACAGAGCATGCTGCAGAGAGCTCAGAGTTGGTTCCTGCACCTCTCCTCTGCTGCCCAGGCCAATCTCATTTCCTTTCTGGGGGATGCAATGTGTTCGGTGCCTCTCTGCCACCCCACGGCGAGCTCGCTGGTCCCTTGTTTTCAGTGTAGGCTAATGTGTAGGTAGACTACTACTGTGTGTATGTGTGTGTTTGTAGAAGCTGTAGTTAGTACCTGTTTAGATCTGTGGGTATGTGTGCTTGTTAAGAGTTTCATAATTTCTCCTGGAGTTTCCTTATGTGTAAAATGGAGATAATAACACGTAATTACCTACCTTGCAAGGCTGTTGTAAGGACAAATTAACCAATGCATGTGTGGGTGTTTGCAGATGAAAAGCGTGATATTAAGACTAAATATAATGATTGAATGTTGTAGAAGAGAGTTTGTGTTTATTATGATGATTGAACATGAGAGTGCTTTGCGTATTTATTTCTTGTGCAGTACCAAGTATTTGTGGAAGGTGGGAAACTGGGGGAGCTGAGCCTGGGCAGGTGTCAAAGAGATGGTTAATCTTTATATGCTACCAGCCCCTTTCTCCTCCTAACTAAAGCTGCTGCTGAATAGGGGAGAAGAAAACAAAGGAATAAAAATAGGGCCAAGCTACAGAGGAAGGAAACAAAAATAAAATACAATTAAAGATCATGATCTCAAAGAACAACAATGCACAAGCTGAATGGGAAAATAAAAGCTAGGGGAAATGAGGACAAGGGAGAGAAAAGAAACTTCAAGAGTTCATGATGTTAAATTATCTCAGTACACACAGTTATGGAAAGTAAACACCAGTTTAAGAGGCATCACAAACAATTGATGGAAAGCATATGCAGGGAAAGAAAAAGAGTGGAGTGGAAAGGAGGGACGGAAGAGCTGCACTTAATTATTTTTTGTTTTCATTTCATTAAGTGTAATGGCATAATTCTCTTATTTCCTATGCTTTGTCAAGAGGCACTTCTTTGCAAACCTTAAGATGGTGTCAAGTATTTTAGACACTTTTTCCATGCATTACAGGGGCAGGCTGGTGAGAGCTAAGGTACGGCTTTGTCAGGCTGAGAATGGCCCTGTCTGGTTTCATTTGGCTTTCATGCCATCCCTGGAGAATTAATGGAACAAATTAATTTCCACCGACTCCAGTGAAGCTGTGCCGGGAGTGAATCAGACCCATTCGCCCTGCTAAATGCAGCTGCTACCGCAGCCCTGTGAAACCCTGATCCAAAGTCTATTTCAGGTCTAACCCAGAATGTTTTGTGATTAAACACAGAAAATAAAACCAAAGCTCAATCTCTCAGTGAGTGTGGCACGTGGGTGTGAAAGCTGCCCAGAGGAGCGGCAAGGGCAGGTGGGCCGTGAGAAGGAAAACGGGGTAAATAGCCACCACACTGCAGAGCTTGGGGAGCAGACTGCCTTTCTTTGAAAACTGGGTGGATTGGAATGAAAATCACTGGCCAACATCCCTGCAAGGTCCTGCGGCTGGTTTCCCTTTGCTCTTTCTTTCTCTGCCCCTCTCATCTCCTGAGAAATATCCTTCCAGATTCTGGATGGCTCCTCTTCTTCACCTGGTCCCCATTTCACATCTCTTCCTCACACCCCAAAATTTATTTTTAGCTGACTCACCCTCACCTCAGTATTCTGACCCAAATTAATCTTTTGTGTAATTCAACTGACTAAAATTGACGTAAATGGAGTTACATCAGAGCTGAAATTAGCCCAGTCTGACTAAAATAGCACCTGCCTTCTTAACTGCACCATTGCTCCTCTCTTCCCCACCTCCACCCACACACCATGGCTTTCGTATTTCTTTTTCTCTCTTTGTTGCTCTTTCTCCTATGCCCCTGTGAAGAACAGGTTGTGCTCCTGGTGACTGGTGTTGCCCTCTCCTCTTCAGCATCTGGTTTTGCTTCATCCCCACATCAGAGGCTGTCGGTCTCTGTTAACAGAGGTTCCTCGCCTGCGCCCAAGCCTTGCGAGTCCAACAGCTTTTCATCTGCCATTGGATTTTGCTGACTTTCACATTAGGGAGGCACCAGCTGAGTTCAGAGCCTGGTTGCAGTGGGCACTTCACATGCCTGTAGTAATGACAATCTTACTCCAAAATAATAATAATAAAAAAATGTAAGTCAATGAGGTGAGACTTAAAAAGTGGAGGAGGGAAGGTAGGTGAAGGCTGCAGTGATGTGCCAAAGGCAGCACAGCAGGATGACTGCAGAGCTCTGGATGTTAAACTTCAAGCTCCCCTTCCTCTTCCATGATTACATTTCTGCCAACACAGCATTTCTTATCATCTACAACCCCAGCCTTTGAGCCATTACCCTCATGCATGTGTTAATCACCTCCTTTACTGTCTTTCTCACCTCCTCTGACTTTCTGATCTCTTTCAGCTTGCCCTTGGAGCCTGTTCATGTTGGCCAGGCTTTCTTCCCTCCTCTTGCAAAAACCCTGTCTGCTTCCAGGACACTCCTCTCTGGCTGATCCGTGCTTTACGTTTAGCAGTGTGCTCCACCATTCATCCGTATCTGGGCATCTCTCTGGGGCAAGGATTTATTCCATAATTGCCCTAGCTTATTTATTATCATGGCATATACATCTGCAGTGTTATGCAAACTGCAAAGGCTTCTAGTTCTAAAGGTCACCATGGGCGTAACTTGTGTTTACCTTCCAAATACAGATGAGCTCAGAACAAAAGGGACTGGCAGGCCATTGAGCAGATGAAGGCGGGGAATCTCCTGACCTAACTAACGTGGCAGGTCAGTGTTCTTAAAAGTGGCTCACCTGCACTGCTGTGGAGTCCCACGGCAGTATATGGCCACATCAGCCCAGCAGGCATTCATGTGCTGAGCACACAGAGCAGGAGCATATCCATTCCCCACTGCAGGCTGGCCCCACTACATCCCGAATGCTACATCCCGTATTCTTTTTGCAGGAATAGTAGAAGGATAAATTAAATATTTGTGGAAAAAAAAAAAAAAAAAAAAAAAAACGCAAAATGCTAAGCCATTAGTTGCAGCCCTTCCCAAGATCATCCGCTGTCTAATTGCGTTTCCTGCCTCGCTGTGGCTTGGGTCAATTGTCAGCATGGGGCACACGTGGGGTGGGGGGTGGAAATCCAATCAGTGCTTCCTCTACTAATTGGCAGCCTCAGCAGAGTGGACGTAGGGCCATGAAGACTGGACTCTGTCATCCTGCCTGTCAGAGCAGAGGTGCTCCTGGAGGGATGGGGATGTGCCACAGGCTGCGTGCTTCCCCAGGGGCTGCAGCTGCCTCTCCAGCAGAAGGAAATAAAGACAGGAAGGTGGGGAGGGAGAAGGTGGGGGGGTCTGACAAGCAGAAACATGCTGCTTAGCCAGCCTGGCTGGAAGAGTTAAAGGAAAAATGCCCCATAGCCTTTCCTGGGGGAAGGTTTTTGAAAGATCACGCTAAAGGATGACATGGCAAATAGAAAAGAGTAGGTAGGGAGGATAGGTTAAACAAACACCAAAAAGCAGGTCTGGGGGTTCTCCATCCTCAGGAGAAAAGGAGGGGAAAAAAACATCGTGTATAAGCTCAGAGCTGTGGCTTATTTCTACTAAAGCTCCCTCTCCCTCCCTCCTATGCATTTCACATGAGGGTGCCAGCATGATAACCTTCTGCAGCCTCAAAATAGACTGAGGAGCGAGGGACATCTGTCTGAGAGGTATCCCTTTGAAGAAGGGAATCAAATATGATGACCAAAGTGTTAAGATATTAACAATAAGAATGGTTTATGAATCTGGATTAGCTCAGAATCTGTTTGATTATTTTTAAACCTCCAAGACTGAAATCTGTAAACCTTCCTAAGAGAGATGCCACGTATTTTAGAATGAGCAGCAAAACCTTGATTAATTGAGTTGCAAAAGAAATGGATCTAAAAACTGTCACTGGAGGAACATAAGTGCATTATGCATTTAGGTTTTACTTGGGGAGAATTCCAAACCAGATCTTTCTGCCACTGCTGATCTGAAAATACAAAATTCTCTATGTGCATTCAGGTGCCTGTAGACCCAGGAGGGACAGCCTGGGTCACTGTCCCTGTGTCAGGGCCAAGCCTCAGGCTGGCTGGCTTAGACACCAGTCCCTGCTGATGTCCAAGGTAGGAACATCTCCTGCATCTCGAGTAGGGGTTGTGCCAGTCACTCCTTGTGGGGCTGCGAGGATGCGGTGCTACCTGGGGCATCGTTTTAGGCTGGGCTATGTGCTGCTCTGCAGGGTCAGGCTCAAGTTGATGAGGGGTGCTTTGTCCAGGGCGAAGCAAAAGGAAAAACAGAGGCAGGAGATGTCACCTGGTACCTTTTTTTAATAGCATTTATGAGGCAAAATAATGAAATGGTAGATTTCAAATGCAACTTCCTGTAATGTTTTGCTTTTGCAACTCTTGACGCACCTCTCCGGAAAGAGCCCTTCGCAAGGGAGGTCTGGCTGGCTCCTTTTGTTTGCTGGATGGAAACCCTGGCAGGTGAACAGGAGGGGGACATCTCCTGGAGCTACCGGTGCTGCTGATAGAGCAGCTCACCTCTTTTACGTTCCCTCTCTGGAGACTTTAAAGCTAAATGGGCCTCAGAGGTCAACATATCCTGACCAATAAAGGGCAGCTTCCAAACCCACTAAGCACAATTCTGCCACATCTTAAAACTTAGCTGCATCTCTCTTTGTGCTCATGAATCACAAATCTGCTCGTTCCACTGACAGATCTGAGCCCACACTCCAGCCTTCTGCGTCTGCTTTCAGAGCAGTCACTTTTTCTTTCCTGTGCTGTTCCTTTCACACGGTTTTGCTTTTATTGTGAGGACCAGTCTGCTTCCTGCTGGTTTATTTTTGTAGTTAAGGGACCACTTCAAATTGTTTTAATAATTATTAATAGCCTGATACATTATTATTCTAATGAATATTAATTAGTCCAATATTCTCCCTGCATCCAATAAGCCTCACGGTTTTATTCTTTCCTCCTCCTTATAAAAAACAGAAGGGTTTTTGTTTGTTTTTCAATTTTTTTTTGCTCTTTAAGCTCCCAGGATGGCTAAAACTTTGTAGACTCCAGAGCCTCATCTCAGCTTCCTGCTGCTCTCCCTTTCTCCACTGTCTATGCAGCTTTTCATTTAATTTGTTTGCTCTTGGACATGTCATTTGTCTCTTACATTCCCTCCACCAGCTCCTTCTTATCCACCACGTAGCCTTTGAACATCTCCTTGCCATCAGCGTGTAACGCCACCTGGCCTTCATCTCCCACCTCACCTTGCTGTGCTGGCTGACGGCCATCCCTCCTGTCTCTGCAGCAGGACACCCACCCTGGCCACCCCTCGGTGTTCTCAGGGCTTCTCCTCTGCCAGCTCTCACCTGAGCGTTTTCTTCCCCAAAAAGTCAGTCGCAATGCACACTGATGTGCAGCCAGGACATGGGCGAGGACAAGATGCTGCAGCCTTCTTGCTGCCTTACTGTCCCCGTGCCACCGTGGCCGGTGTTCCTTTGTCTATAAAGCACACTGTGCTTTGAGAGCTGCATCATTACAGCTGCAATTAAGCATCCTATTCAGGGACTGCTTTGCTTCTTCCCCACTATTTTCTTTTGTTAAATCTTCCAGGCAGGGTTTGGATCACTTAGACTTTACAGCTGTCTGTCTATTTGACCTTTGTGGGAGAGGGGAATGTAGGTGATGTTGGGCTTTTCTGTTTGGTTGTGGGACTTCCTTGTAGCAGTCCTGTGAAACAGAGCAGTATTTGCCTCGTTTTACAGGTAGGGAACTGAGGCACAACAGATGACCTGTCCGTGGCACTTCAGTGTAGCTCAGCTGTGTTCAGAAATGAAACCAGTTTTGAGCCCTTGTGTCTATGGAGGCTGAAAGATTAAGCAAGAGGGCTGGGTCAGCATGATTTCTTACAGGAAACTGCCTCAAAGGGTTGCCCTGTAAATGGGAGCAGCCAGGGAAAACAGCTACGGGCCTTTCTGTGTGTGCTCAGTGAGCAAATACCTTGCTGCAAGAAATAAGCCCACAAACACAGTTGCTCCTTTCTGCTCTCTTCAGAGGACTCTTTACCTATTTACTCTCACATGGAAACAACAGCTGAAAGGCTGAGTGGGAGGCCAGAAGCACTTGACTCACTTGCGGCAATTCTCCAATTCAGCAGCGAGGTTTTCTCCCTGAGGCACTGTAATATGATAGAAAGGAAGCATCTGAGAGCATTTCTTCATCATCGTCCAGATCGCAGCCTGTCACTGCTGCGGAGGTGACACACCTCCCCTCCGCCACTTGCGGCTCTCTGGGTCGCTGGAGGGAGAATGGCGAATGCCAGCGCTTCTTCCTCTCCACCCTGGAATCAGCTTGTTTCAGACTTTTTAACTCTGCCAACACCAGGACGTGACTAACACACCCAGTGCCGCGCTGCGTTGGCAGCCCTGGAATTTCAGAGCCAGGACGAGCCGAGTGTGGCTAGCCCCGTGTGTCATGTTCTTCCCACAGTCGCTTGGATGCCGCCTCCAAGAGAACAGAGATGGGGAGATGCAATCTGCACCAAGCCTTTGCAAGTCTTGCTTTGGTGCCAGCCGGCACAGGGAAGGAGTAGTGTTTAATAAGAACCACGGCACAGGCATTTATTTACTCTTCCACCTCCAGACGGCAAAGCCCCATCGCCTCGGGCTGAACTGTAGCTGGGCCTGAGAAATGGAAAACGCTCTCTTCTATCTTCTATCCCTAAAGCTATCCTCTTTTCTTTGCAAAACTCATTTTCAGCCAGTTCCCACTTCTTATCAAAAAAGCTGAAAGGTAGTTTGGTTGACCAGGGAGCTTTTGGTAAATCAGGTTGGTTTGTTTTAGAGGATACTTCCCTCTTCCCACCCAAAATAAATAAATAAAAAAACGGCTTTCAACCGTTTCATCCCCAAAATGATCCTTTCTTTATAATATTGCCCCATGGAAGAAACAAGATGTAAAGAGAAGGTAAGGCGAAGGCATCGGAATTTTATTCCCCAAGACCTGAGCACCCGAAGTTGCATAACAAGAGCCTGTTGCAGTTTGTCACAAGCAAAACATCGCTGGGAGGTTTATCAAAAACTATCGCATGAGATGGGCTATTTAGGGACTGAAATTACACAGGAAGGATAGGCAAGAGAGATGTATGGGACAAGCACAGTTACAATTAATGCTAAATATAAGGTGTCATATCTTTATCTAATGCACAACCTGCACTGCCTTGCAAAGGAAAGTGAAGCAATTAGGCCCAAGTAAGCAGAATATACGTGGGAGGTGTTTGAAGGCAGATTTAAAACACTGTAATGGGGCTGGGGAGGGTTACAGCGAGAGGTAATATTTCCTGATAGGTTAGTTTATATCCTTTGGAAAACGTCTTGGAACCAGACCAGAAAATTCAGCTAGACCTTAACCGTGATTTGGCTGGGACAACACCCAAACAAAGGTCAAAAGAGCTGAGACCCAACCCTGCCCGTGCACATGCAGCCCCTCCGGCAAGTAATCCCCAGGAAAAATAAATAAATCAAAGGTCTAATACTGTAGTTCTCCTTGGATTTGCAGCTGCCTCAGCTCAATTCAAAAGCAGGCTTCCCCTTTCTTCTTTCTCTCGAGCCAGCGCTAAGGTCAGAGAGGAAAACCTGAGCTGAAACAGTAATGAACTTCATCTAGAGTGGAAACTGGAATTCACTCCCCGGCCCCAGCCAGGCACAGGAATTTCCACCCACCCTCCTTTCTGTGTCTCTGCCTCTGCAGTCCTGAAGGGTTGGGTTACCTGTGGGATGGAGAGGGCAGTTTGTTTGCACAGCTCTTTTTGCCAGTCCTTTAGGTGAGGCTGTCAGCCAGAGGGTCAGGGAATATCAAAGGAGACTGGATCATCAGACTCTGTAAAAACTCCATATACAAAATACGCCTGGTTGGAACGTATAGCTGGGAGAACAGGTGGGTTGGGGCGGGGGAGCATGCATGCATTGGGAAAGGGTCTCTCTCAGCTTTTGTACAGCTTCATGCCCCTATTTCTCGTATCAACACGCAGGCAACACTTTGTCTTTTAATGTGAGAGAAGGGGGCTAGACATCTCGTCACAGCAAAGTGAAAATCTGCTGCTTTTACTTGGATGTGGGAAACATTCACTTGCTTTTAAATATAAAACTAAACATACATTTGTGAACCTACTGTCACTTTCATGTGGGAGCCTTAGCTGAACACAAAAGATTACATTGTGCAGCTACAATTGAATAGAGCATATAGGATTAAAGAGATTTTATTTAGCCACACATGAAATAGCAGAGCTGATGGCAGCCTCTGGTACAGAAGGAAAGAAAACAAAGCCAAGTAGTTCAGTGAGCACTGGTGCTAACAGAGCTGCATCCCCTGTGTATTCATGTATCGTGGCTGATTGACTGGGGTGTCTAGAATGGCATAAACTGCATCTGAAGCTTTTCATACAGTTCAGGAACTTATTAGTCTTTCCACTTTTATGGAATCTTTGAAGTCTAATAAGGCATGAACCCTTGTTGCAACTTTCCCTGCCAGGGGACTGTGATAGGGTCTCTTTTTGCTATCGGGCTATTTATTTTCACAAAACCTGTAGGGATGTAATTATGCTTCAGCCAAACTTGCTTGGAATCAGCCAGTGGGTTCAAAAGTTATTAGAGATGGCCAGACAAGAGACAGATGGAGACACCATGGCCACACAAGCCTCGTTTCCATAGGAAATCAAGCTAAAAGGACATACACTGAAATTATTTTTTGAAGGTGATAGGATAGGCAGAGGAGGAGATTTCTGCAAAGCACAATTTCAAATTTTAAGTGAATTTCATGCCAGGAAGAGCTAGTGATGGCGGTCTGGAATACTAAAATTCTCTCTTCCATCTAAAGGAGAGGAACAGCAGGGAAGAGCTACAGTGCCCCACCTCATGCATGGATTTTTTCTTTAAACTAACTCACCCTGAGCGCAGGTGATTGCTTACAGAGAGGATACAAAGAGCAGCTCCAACAGCTCTGTTCCTACAGTTTGTGCAGTTTGCTTATGTGAGCAATTAGGGCTAATCACATATGAAAAGTGCTGCAAATGCCTCCGAATGTTTGTATTTCACCACTGCCTTGCCTTTATCCCCGTTTCCTCGCTCATCTCTGCCAGCTCTGTCCCAGGGCTGCAAGGGGGAAGAGCTGCTTTTTGTCCTTTTGTGCGTGTGCTGCAAACTGCAATGGGGCCTGAATCTTGATGAGGGCCCCTAGCAACTATCACATACCACGCAAAAATCATCATTTACCATAACAGCCCCCAGTCTCTCAGCTGGAACACGTGCGTGTGTGAAGCCGGGGGTATTTATGCACGCTCCCAGCCACAGCAGTGCAGTTTTATTTCCAGCTCTGACACCAGCCTGCTGGGCAGCCTCCGGCGAATCGCTCTGTCGTCTTCCTGTCTGTACACAGGGCACCCACCTCCTGCTTTTTGGCTTTTTCTGGGAGTCACCGAGCTGCTCTCGCTGCTCTTTTGGTGGGTTTGAAAAGAGCCGGCTAGCAGCCAGCTGAGGCAGACAGACCCTGATTTGCAGCCACCGTCACGCTCTGCCTGAGTCCCCTCGTTCCCCATGAATGCAGTCACCACCTTTCTTCCAAGAGGAAGAAAATATACAAATCTTTTAAACAGATTTTTGCATTCGCGTGCCTCCACGCTGTAGGGCTACGCCAAGCAGCCTGACTATCCTTGCTTGAGGCAGTCGGGGCCCCCTGGCCCCACCGTGCCGGGGTACGGCCACCTCTGTCCCCCTGGGGCCTGGGCCCAGGACGGAGGGGACAGCCATGTCCCCAGCGAGCCCGGGGAGCGTGAGGGGCTGGCGCGGGGCGGTGCGGCTGCTCCACCTGTCGGGGCGGGCTCGGGCAGGCCAGGTGAGGCGGTGCTGGGCCTGCCTTTCGCTCCTTCCACAGCCTCCCGGCCGGCCGGCGCTGCGGGTGCCGGCAGCATGGCGGAGTCCCAGGTGGTCCTGCTGGACGATTCGCACGTCAACGAGAAGGTGACGGAGGCGCAAGCCCGCTTCTACTACAGCGAGGAGCAACGCCGGGCCCTGGAGGTGCTGGTGACCCGAGGCGAGGGGGCCTACAGGGAAAACCTGAGGAAGGAGCAGCTCCGCGACTTCCTCTCCAGCCGGGAGCTGCAGGCGCTGCGGGGCGGCTGGCGGGGCTACGACGACCCCCGGGACAGCGGCAAGGTGTTGCGGGGCCCCGGCGGTGAAGCCCTCTCGCTGGCCTACTGGCCCGAGTGCTCGGACACGGAGGTGCCCCCGCTGGACCTGGGCTGGACCGACAAAACCTTCTACCGGGGCATCAGCCGGGTGGCTCTCTTCACGCATCCCCGCAAGGAGGAGAACGCGCCCCACGTGAAGGAGGTGGTGCGGGAGATGATCCAGCAGGCGCAGAAGGTAGGGACTGGCCGCCACAACACGCCGGCGGCCGCCCCGCCTTCACGCCTGGGCTGGGGGGCGCCTGGGGTGGTGAGAGCCCACCACCACCAAGCGCTGCTCGATGGCCCTCTCCAACCGTGGTGACCCCGTCCTGGTGGTGGGCACCAGGCAGAGCTTTCCGTGGTGTTCCTTGCCGGTCACGCTGCGGTTTGCCAAAGCTGATATCCGGGATGGGGCTAACCCCCCTGCCTGCATCGGGGCTTTGTAGCCGTGGTTGGTTTGTGTGTCCCAGCCTGATGAGCTGGCTCGGGGCAGGGGGAAGGCAGGTCACTATGCTGCTCCAGCCACCCCTCCTGTACGTGCAGGTAACCCCAGTTAAACACAGGGCAGCCAGTTTGTTTGGGGTTATTTACTTTTTTGCGGTCTCCAGCCAATCCAACCTTGAGTGCGAGGCAGCCAGAGTCCAGACAATATGTGGCTGCTCCTCTTATTTATCTTGGGCTGGAAAGGACTGTTAGTGGTGACAGTGCACCTCTGGCAAGAAAACAAACCAGCTGTGATGCTCCAAGAGCGCTGGAACAGGCTCCCCAGGGCAGCGGTCAGGGCACCGAGCCTGTCGGAGTTCAAGAAGTGTTTGGACAACGCTCTCAGACACATGGTCTGAGGTTTGGGTGGTCCTGTGTGGAGCCAGAGGTTGGACTCGGTGATCCTTGTGGGTCCCTCCCAGCTTGGGATATTCATCAAAAGCCACTTATTCCTGCTCTTAGTTTTGCTGCTTTCTGTTTTTTCTGCTTGCTAATTCAGCGGTCTTCCCCCCTCCTCCTTCCAAGTGCACACTGCACGCACAGTCTTTGCAGAGACTTGTTAAAACCAAATCTGCTGGGAAACACAGAAAACTTTGCAGAAATAGGCGCACACCCCGTGATCTTGTTCAGCAACTGGTGTGATCAGTCATATAGAAGAAGCTGTAAAACGCTCACGCTCTGATTTGCTGCAACTTCATATCCTCTTTGCGCTGCTGCAAATGCCTCTACAGATTGTGTACAGGCAGATGACTGGGAAACTTTGCTCTTTTTGATACCTGGGCCTGGCAACTAGAAGTAATTAATTTCTTTGTAGATTTTTTTCACTGACTGGACGGAACTGTGCCCCTCCCAGCCCAAAGGTGGTTTCATGTTTAACAGTCATTTGCGTTTTAATGGTCTTTTTCTTAGATAACTGCCTATTGTGTTCAGTTGAGCTGGCCCTGGAGAATAAAATCTCCAGGTAGCAGCTTTTCATTCAGCAGATAAGAGGGGGGTTGTTGGTTTGGGGTTGGGTTATTTTTTTTTATTTTTTTTTATTTTTTTTATTTTTTTGGGGGGGGGGGGGGGAATGGTGTAGTGGTGGTCCTAAATAGATACTGTTAGTATCTGACACGTCTGTGGGTGTCCTATCATCAGTGTTTTACAAACGTACAGTAATTAAGCTACCTTGCCGCAATGAGATTGGCAAGTTAATGCTTGTCAATCTGTAAATACCTATGAAGAGCAAGGCACACCTATGGGTCCTATAGATAAGTAGTGTTATTATCCATAGGCTAGAAAAAGGAATGGTAAAAAAACCTCTTGCAGAGGGGTTAGATACTCATGCTCTGACTTGCTGCATTTGGAAAGGCTCCTAGGTTATCTTGACAGATCACCGGCAGTGACAGGGGTTTGGGAAGACTAACATCAACACTGGTGTTGCCCCTCTTACAGTTTTCTATCTTGGAAATGCCATCTGCAAGGCAGTTCATCAGCTTTTCATACAGGGCTGCAGTTTTCATGGATTTAGTCCATAGTCTTGCAAAGAAGCCTGAAGTGACCTAGTAGCAATTAATGGTCAGTCCAGCGTGTGCTCGACTTCTTGGGCTTTCTTGCAATTTCAAATTGGACTCCTTGCAAATGGAGGGGATGGAAAGAAAACACATTCACACTTCTATCTGTTCTTCATCAGTTCCGTCCATGGATGTTCTTACTTCACACGAATATTATCTAGCATTCTTGCTGCTTAGTAACAACATCCATACCAGAGTGTGTGGAGGGGAAAGAAAGCATTGCATGCCTCAATGAAAGCATGAAAACTTCATGCCTTTAATAATGTGTCTGCATACAAAGTTGTTCGGGAATAAAGTGGCACAAGTTCACTGATTTTCAGTGCTGACATTTCCTGCATCTCACTGCTTTGAGCTAAAAAGTGACAACCAACGTGGGACCTGAAATCCAGTTCTTCTGCCTAACAGAAGTTGTTGAGGGACTTACAATTAGCTTTTGCTGGACCTCCACCATAGCTCACCTTTATCAGGAATGTACGTGTTAATGATGGGCATAAACACAATGCCAGCTCCTTTTTTTATTTTCTAATCAAGAACAGCTCGTGTAAGCGCTGCTGACAGAAGAAGCCTGAGATAGCAGAGGTGTTGGTTGTTGTTGGCCGTACAAGCAGACTCAACAAAAACAGGGGACATTACTGTGGCATCATTTTCCCATAGCCGTTTTGCTCAAGGGCATTTTCAAAGCAAAGAGGCGTCTGGCAAGCATTATCCCCATTTCCACGGGGTGCTGCTGCAACTAGAGCTGCACGTCCTCCAAACATCAACTGAAGAAAACTCTACTGTTTGATCCAGTCCTCAGCTCCATTCACACCTGTACGTGCTGTCCCCAGCACAGTCTGGCTTGTCGCTGTGACCCCAGCACCTGGGGAGCTAGAATTTAGGCAACTCTATTTCCAACCTGCTGTCAGTATGAGAGCTCTGACCTGCCAAGTTGACGGTTCCTAGTGGGACTGGGAGAACCACAGCTTCCTTCATTCGTAGCCCCTGAAGTGCTGGGGAGAGTAACTCCTTTGGGAAGAAAAATGAATTGATACTTCAAATGGTGTAAAGGCTACGGAAAGGGAGAGAGACAAAACATGTAAGATCAGCATAAAAGTTGCCCACAGAAGTCTTGTTTTTGTTGTTACTCATCCTATGAATGTTCAGGCTTGTCAGTGATGTCAGTGCAACCTTTTGCTTTTATATAAAATCTGTGTCTGGAAAGAGGGATTAATTTTATACCAGAAAAGTATACATGTGAAGAGAGGGGAATGGTCATTTTGCCTCCAAATCTTGTATGTGCACTTCAGTCACTTTCTGACAAGTATGAGATATTTATGTTTGAGCTCCACGAGACGTTCTTCGTGAAGCCAGCCCTGAGAGCAGAGTTCTCACAGGGAATTTGTGAAAAAGGAAAATAAAATTCTTCTTGTCTGCACTGTGCACCCCATGGCTGAGGAGTCATGCCCTGATTCCTCTGCACATTCATTCTTCCATTACTCACCTTCTGAAGTGTTAGTGCTGTGTTTTTCGCTCTTCTTTTTTGGTCTTTTTTTCGTGTTTAAGTGGATCTTTACAGAGGCAAAGAGGGTTTCACAATACAGAGATAAAACTGGGTATTTGGCTTTGGCGTTCTTCAGGCTGCTGAAATAAGCCATTTTCCCCTAGAAGAAGGTGAACTCTCAAAGACATTTATTATGTTCCTTCCAAAATGCACCAGGAACCATGATGGAAAATTACAAGATCATTGGAAGTGTTTGGGCATGTACATTCCCATACTTTTGTCTCCCTTATATCCTTCTCCATATTCTGGTATCAGTGCTCTCCTTTGTTTTGTACCAGTGTGATGGGCTTCCCTATCAGTTCCTAATATTTTATTTAGTTGCCTGTCTACTGTCTTTTCATTTCCAGATTATTGCAGTGGCCATGGATGTATTTACAGACCGGGACATCTTCCGCGATATTGTTGATGCAGCATATAAGCGCTGGATCCCAGTCTATGTAATTCTAGATGAGGACGGTGTGAAGCTCTTCCTGGAAATGTGCAGATGCCTTGACCTCAGTGACTTGCAGATCCGGGTAAGATATTCAATACTGAACCATTATTTTCTGTAGGTCAGTGGCCTTCCTGAGTTGTAATCAATCTTGGAACTGACTTGGACAGACAAACAAATCTTTTTCTCCCTACAAGTGACCTCACAGAACTTAGGCAGGGGTTGATGAAATATAGAGGGATATGAGAGTGGCCTGTTGAAGCAGAAGGAAAGAGAAAGGGAAGATTTGGGTTATTTGCCTTTCACCTGAGACAGGTGTCTATGTAGTTTGTTTGTCTCTTGTCACCTAAGTATTCCTGTTTGGGAGAAAACTTGTCCAAGGAAATACCTGTTGGTCTCCTGTGCAAGTTCTTATGTTCAAAGCAGGTCTTGGTGTAAACTGGGATTCACACAAACAGTGATAGTACACTTTACACTTCGTGAAGTCAAGACTTTCCTATCCATCAGTGATCATCTGGGACTGAATGAGCTTGTAGACCTCCTTTGCTTGAGAACATAAGGGACTGGGGAGCACCACTGCTCCCCAGTTCCATATCGGAGAATGTTTTCATATAGTGCATGCACCACAGCAGAGTAGTCAGCCTAGCTTGGCTGGCAGAAGCAACTTCAGTAGGATCTCCGTCCATTACATGCAAACTGAAATTCTTTGTGTGTTTATAGTTACTTTTGTTTTTCCTACTGTTTTAATGGCTTTTAGCCACTGTCGCTACTACAGACTTGTTCCAAATACTGGAAAAGTTGCTAGGTTGGAAACAACCTACAGGGTGCAAGACTCACCCCTCTTGTGATCCAACTGTTCTGCTGAGCAGTTTAAAAAAAAAAAAAAAAGAAAAAAGAAAAAAGAAAAAAAAGAAAGAAAAAAGTGCCTGGAGGAAGGGCAGATCTTCTATAAACACTCAATTAATAGTTTAAAAAAAAAATCAAAAAGCTCTGAAGGTTAGAGAGGCTCATATTAACCATTCAAGCCGAGCTGTCTTAAATGTGAATGAAAATGACTCGCATATGTCTGAACAATGCTCCTGTGAACTACCACTCTGCTCCGAGTTTGTGGACTTCTTCATCAAAAAAAGACATCCAGCTGAGCAGCTTTCTTATCTTTCTCCAAAACAGAGATGGAAGTTTCTTCCCTCTGGTGTCTCTGAAAGCAAGACACAGACATCGTTATAACAGACCCGTTTCAAGCTTCAGGGTGTTCTGTGGCCTGGGCTCGAGTCTCTGGTACAAAGCTGTAAAAGCACAGCAGTTCCATTTGCTCTGGTACCTGTTTTCCATTTCTTTTCTCACTGTGTCATCATGTTGGGGAATGGTGACTTCAGTACTGCATATTTTCATCCATATTTTCATCCCTGGACAGAGTGTCTTGGCATTTTAGAAAAACTTGCAATGCTATTGGAGAGGTGAGTTCCTGTTTGTCTGCCTTTTCTGTTTAAAAAGTGTTTGGGCTCTTTCTGCTTTTCCCCACCCCTCTTTCTCCATAAGTATCTACACGCGCTTTACACTCCAAAACCAATTATCAAAATGACATGCTGCAGCAATGACTAGGTCCTGCAGCAGCTTCGTTGCATCACAAGGTCACCCTTTCCAAAGAGGCTGAGTTCAAACTGATGCCATCAAAAGCAGTAGAAAACTCTTGTGTCCCTTCTGTGCTTCCCTTCTCTCACAACAGCACTTGCTGTGTTTTTCTTTAAGACTCTGACTGAGCTGAAGGAGTTCCACTGAGGAATAACATTTTAACATCCTTCTGTAGTCTAGTTCTTCCCTCTTCTGCAGATTTCCAACCAACGGAGTGTTGCCTTCCACTTTTTCCCATTTTCCCACCTATCTCGTACTGTTTTGTAAATTCTCCTCTTAGGGTTTTTATGTTCCTTTTCCAGTACACCTAAGGAGGCTTTAATCTTGTTAAGGTCAATGCAGTTTATTCCTTTCTGTGGTCCTATGGAAGGACTGGGAAGAGTCTTCCTGTTGGGAAAAGCAGGTCACTTGTCTCTCAGGGAAGATGGCCTCTCAGTATCCTGCCCAAGTTCCTGTTGTTTTCCATCCTGGGTCAACGTGACTGTCAGCATCAAGAAGACCAGGAGCAGCTGGTTGGTCAAGTTTTTCTGCAAGGCTATCTTGGATGTATCTGTGCTGCAGTTTGGGTCAGTATAGCAGAAATCATCATACAGCCCGACACCAGGCTTTGGGTATGAAAGGAATCGCAAGCGAGATATGGTCTTTCCCTTGAGGACTTCATCCACCTCTTTATCTAATGTGTCTGGGGGTTCTGCACTTTTAGCACCGAAGACCCAGCTTTAAAGCAAGAAATCAAGCTGGGCTTCTGGTCTTGTTCTGGCAGAATCATTTTGTCCCACACTGAATTCCCACTGGAACTGCTGAGGAAGAACCAGAAACTCTAGTGCATGTAACTCTTACCATTCACCTATTTATTTTTTTTAAGACATCTTCCTCTTGACATCTGCTTTGATGCCTGAGTTTCTTCTACAGATTTTCAGCTACAAGGAGAACATTATCCCCTTCCACTTTCTTTTTGTGTAACTGCTTTGCTTTCTTATGAAATATTTTGACCATTGGGCCCCAGTTTGTCAGAAAAGGGAATTACGTGCTCTACTCTTCCTTCCTGCCCTTCTTCCCATCTTTTCTTTGGAATGCTTCTGTAAGATTTACAGGCTGGCCTTTCCACAAAAAGTTGCAGCAATATGGGAGGTAACTTTAAGGTTTAGAGGCAACTTCTCATCCCAGAGAAAAAGAGATGACACGCTCCCATGGGCTGGCATTGCTGCAGGGTCAGGATGCTTATTCTGTCTTCTGTCATCACCAGATGCTCAGATTGCTCTATGATTCCTGCCCTTTTGTTTGCATCACTCTCTCATCCAGTGCAGAGTGAATACCTCAACAGTCCTAATACAGGGAGGTTTACTGTTTTAACAGTGGATTTTGCCCTTTGTCTACGCAAAGTGATGGGTGTTTTCACAAAATTCCTGGCTATTGTATCTTTTTGAGATCGCAAGGTATCATGATCCACCCACAGTCTCACAGGAGGGAAACTGCTGTAGCAAGACTGTACTTCACAAAGACAAGAAGCTCTTCACTGACTCCAAACGTGAAATGAGAAGAATTCATTTTTTGTCTGAAGGCCAGAGATCAGTAAAAACGCATTTAAATTCAACCATCTGCACATTCATCCTGGGATGTCAGTACGAGCATGTCTTGTTTGTATGAGTCATATTGCTTCTTGAGCCTGCAGGACATGGTTTGCCAGACTTTTGTTATGTTTGACACAAGGGTGTTCTTCTGAGATCAGAATGAATCAAAGTTCTCATAGATATAAAATTCATAGCCCCACAAAAAGTCCTCCTCTTGTTGACCCGAGGGTGAGTGTTGTCACTGGTTTTTAGAGGTGTTCTCTTCCCCATGCTTCTGCTAACCAAAACATCAGTGACAGACACTTTTGCTCAAAGACAGGGAATTCAAGTTCACCTTGAGCTCCAAGGAAATCAAGGGAATGTGGTATCTGCAGGAAGTTCACCTTCATATTAATTTCTATATTCATTTCCCCAGCATGCAAGGAGTTCTTTTTCTCACTCCAGGTACTTTGGAATGTTGTTTCAGTTTTTCAAGTCTTTGCCTTCCAGCTTTCTTTATCCAATTCAAACTCAAGTAAAGAAGAACCTGAATGTGATGTGATGCAGTGCTGTTGTTTTTAATACCCAGTAGTGACACTACTGGGCCAGGTCTAGCTAGCTGCATTCCATACTATTCTACTTGACTACCTGCAAGTTTTACTATTTCATCACCTTTTCCAAAACTGTTCAGGGCAACCACATAGGATAAGCCTAGTCCCTCCCAACATTGCCTGGTGTTGGCTTCCAGATTGTGGCTGATTTTTTTCCCCATCTAACATGAGCAGCTACTACCCATCTCTCTGACCTAGAGGTCTGATGACCTGAAATGAGAAGCTTGCAGACCATAAAAAAGAAAGATTCCTCATCTCTTGTCACTGTGGTCCTGTCCACGTGAATCCTATCTCTCTCTTCCTTTTACTGCCTTCTGTAGAACCTCCATCTAGGATTTTTGAGTGGGAAAAAATGGGCATCTGTGCCTCCCCCTCAGCCCTGCACTCAGATGAAGCAGTAGTACAGGAAAACAGGACAGGAGCCACCCCAACAGATGCTATTGACTGAAGGATCTGATTTTTCCAGGGACAGCAGAAAGGAGATCTCTATATTTTGAAAAAAGCAGTTAATGCAAGGGACTGTTATGTCACCATCATGTATCATCTACTGCTTTGGTTTGTTGCCTGTCCTTCATCTGATTTAAATCTTTCAGTTTATAGAGCTCGCTCGTGCCATTCATCCCAACTGGAAATAAAGACCTCTGCTGCTTTGCAACATACATATCAGTTGTTCTTCTAAGAGGGAAGGGACACCAGGATTCCCTGGTGAAAATGCTTGCTACACCTGCCTTTAGGGTCTGTCTTGTGTAACTTATTCAATCCCCACTTCTGGGCACAGCTGCTCAGGTCTGTCAAGGGACAACTAAGGTCAGTCAAAACACAAATGTATTGCTGACTTTCCCAACTGAGTCTAATTTAACTTTCTGTGGGTTCAGGGTGAGGCTTAAAAGCATGTCACAATAAAGCGAGAAAGACTGATTCCTTTGCTGAGTGTATTAGGATGCTCTGTCAGGCTTGAGCGTTACCGGTCCGTATTAAGCTGCTGTCAGGGAGATGTTAGTCACTGCTTGCAATGAGGAGTGGTGTAAGTCTGTGTAAAGGCAACGTGCAAATCTAACACAGACTGCAGCCTCCATGAGCCAGGATATGACTAACCCTAAGCAGGTTGCTGCAAGAATACAGATTTGGAGGGGTTTCTTCTACCTGGAGAACTAACTGGTCCTTTAGCCAAAATATTTGTTACTACAGTAACGTTAGTGCCCAAAGAAAATGGCTGAAATCTCACCTCATTTATATTTGTCTCTCTGCTTTTGTTGTTGTATAATCCTCAGTACATGAACCCAGGCTTGTTCCTTCTCTGTACAGCTTGATATATTAGTCTTCAAATGCTCCAAGATCCTTCAAGGCAGAAAACATTATACAAATAACCTGTTAAGTGACTCGATGTTTATATGACTTTGTGTTTGTTTTCTGCATTACAAGATGCATTTATGCACTCCTGTGCCTACTTTGTGCAAGGAGGTTTATGTGTTCAGCTGTTTGCTTCTATCCCCTCTGTGCCCTTCTAAGGGTTATGTCTAGCTCAGTTACTGCAGAAATTCAAATTTACTTTCTTTCCACCAAAAGAAGGTGATACAACATACAAACACGGTAAAATCCACGCTGGTTACATGCTAAGAAACTTCCTGCTCACTCAGGCTGATAGTCCTTGATTCAGAAAGGATTGCTACGTGTCAGAGCTGTTGGCTGCTTTGAAGGACAGGCATACTTCTTGACACTTGCAGTCAATATTCCACGATTTGGCAAATCCCAAATCCAACTTTATTCAGCAAGGAAAATAAAAATGACTTTAGGCGACCAGCCAGCCATCTACAAATGTTATTCTAAATACTGGAAAGGGTACCCTTCCTCCTGTGTTCTGCCCAACCTGCATTCAGCATCCCACACATATGACTCACTGCTAGCTAGGCCTTGGGCAAGTCACTTCATCTTTTTTGTCTCTCAGGTTCCTCGTCTTTAAAACAGGGTGATAATACTGTCAGCGGTGTTGGGAGGATTAATTAGCTAATGCCCACACAGGACTGCAGACAGATCAAGCAGTAGATGAATGCAAAATAGTAGTATCATCAGTTACTGTTAGTCAGAATTTGTACTGCCACTGCTGTATTTTACTGAGGAAAATAGGAACAGATTCAAAAGGTAAGATTTATATTCAGAAAACTGTTTTTGAAAGAAATCCACATTCTTCTAATCACTCATTCCTGCATGCTGATTTCTATAGCCTATCGATATTTAAGCTGTCAGTGAGATTCATAATAATAGTACTTAGCTCTTTGTGGGATCTGAGGCTGTGCTAGTGCTAGCCAAATCCTCCTGATTCTCCTGTTCTGCAGATGGGGGAAGAATGAAGCAAAGGTGAATTGCCTTTTTCCCAGAACATCACAGGGAATAGAGTCAGAACTGTGATTACACCTGGGACTGTCTGACCCCTAACCCTGGATTTATTACTCCCAATCACAATACCTTTTAGCTTTTCATTGTTAAAGAATTCTTACAGAAACAGATGGCGGAATGAAGAAAATGATCTAAATTTGTGTGTCAGAGTGACAAGATAATTTGCTCCAAACTTATACTGACAATAAATGCTTTGGGGTTTTGTTGGCTTTTTTTCATGTTATTCAGTACATATACATATACCTGTTTGGCAATTCATCCTCGAGCAGCCAGGACCCATGGAGTTCAGCACTGGTCTGTGCAGAATAACGCTCAGGCCACCATGCAGATATGTTCTTCTATTATGTGCACACCTGAGTCTGTTGTAGAAAATGAGGTAACCTTAAATCTGTAGTTTTTCTCTATCCCTAGCACTACTTTGTTTCATTATTTGCAGGTTTGATGCCCAAAAGGTCTAAGTGGGACAGGAGATCCATGGAGAGTTAATACCTTCCTCCAACTATTTCAGATAATTTAATCAAAAGTTTTGCCTTCCTCTTCTCCAGAAATTACTCTTTGCTCATCTACTTGAGACATCAGCAGAGACTCTTACCATATACCTTTTTTTCAAAATAAAGTTCTGTGTTTTTCACTCTCAGTTGAACAGTGAGGAACGTAGGAAGACATTGTAACTGTTTGGGATTCTTAGCAAAATGATATAGGTCAGGGTTCTTTTCTTATAACACACAGGAAACATCTATGTTTTGAATAGTGCGGCTGTTCCATTACCTCTTCTGTAACAATTAACTTGTCTAGTCTTATAATTTGCCCAGTTTTGTCAAGCTGTATGTTGCTGGGCTCAGAACACAAGCACAAAAAGAGGCTGATTTCGTCCTATGTCATACATTGCTCTTCGAGTAACTGTGTCCTTTGGACTGCACAGGTGTTGCAAAGTTCCTTTGTTTTGTGGTCCTTCTGACATAGCCTGGAAAAGAGCTCACAAGTGTCATGGAGTAGGGATTGGGATTCCGAGAGTGCAGGTATGACTCAGAGCTTGGTCTGATTCATTTGCCTGAACTGGGCTGGGCCTTCTGAGCTACAGCACAGGGCTGGGGTTGGAGGATTATTTGATTTTGAGAGCACTGTCTTGCCAGTGGGCTCAGATGAATAGCTGAAGACAGCAGGCAGGGTTACAAAGATGCTGACCTATCGGACAAGGCTATAAAATGATGCATGGGAGTGACTTGTATTGACAGGCGATAACAACAGGGCTTTCAGCACTGTGCTTTCCCTTCTGCAGCCCTTCTGATTTCTGGTGGCTAATGATGAGCTGTAGTCCCAGCAAGAGTGAGATAATGTGAGGGATGTGTTAAGACTTGGAGCTGGCAATTATCTAATTCTCTGCCCTATTTATTGTGACATTTTGTCTTTTAACCTCCCTGTTAGAACATCCGCATACGTTCTGTGACAGGAGTTGGGTTCTACATGCCAGCAGGGAAGATCAGAGGCACACTGGCATCCCGATTCCTGATGGTGGATGGTGAAAAGGTGGCCACCGGATCATACAGGTGGGTTGCTCTTGCTTAGGGCAGATGTACATCCTTCCTGTAAAGAATGGCTTGCAGCTTTGCTTGAGAGTCTTCTCATGTCATTCCTTTTCTTATCCCAGTCTCTGTAATCGGTTTGGCACCTGTAGAAAATGAGGTGGGATAAGAGAGAAGGTAGTGTAGAGCACAAGCTGCTCCCAGGAGAACAGAACATACCCATGCTAGTGGACTGTTTCAGTGGGCTAGAGACAGAGCCATGCTGCGGTAACCACTGTAGGTTGTTCTCCTTGGAGAGGTTTCCAGTCTGTAGACTCCTCCTGTTGATGTCATGTTGCTTTTTTAAAAGGTTAAGTTGTCCTTCAGAGTTTTCGTGCCTTTTCTTCCAGATCTTTACTGCATGCCTAAAAAAGAACAATAATAACAAACTTCACCTACCTATCCTGATCCATCTTGGCAAATGGCACAATGCTACATATTCCTACACAGTGTTTCAGATATTGTTGGGTGGGCTGGGTCAAGCATGCACCCAAATATCTAATTTCCATTCTGTTTCCTATTTTTAGCTTCACATGGAGTTCATCTCATATTGACAGAAATATCCTGCTAGTCTTGACAGGACAGCATGTGGAGATGTTTGACGTCGAGTTTCGTGAGCTCTATGCCATCTCAGAGGAAGTTAATTTATACAAGGAATTGGGTATTGCTAATCCACACCTTCTGGGAACTGGGAAGCCAGGCTTTCATTCTTCCACTGTGGCTCGGAAGATCATTAACCCAAAGTATGGCTTAGTGGCAGGGGCAGCCCGTGGTGATATGATGCTCTGGGCTTCACGACACAAGCAGGATAATCAGGGGAATATGGAAAAAGAAGAAACAAGTGAGTCAAAGAAACGATTAAATCAATTTCTGAATGACTTAGTCACATTGGATCAAGAGCTCCCAGAAATTGAGCCACCTCTGGAGAACTTGAACAAGCTGAATCGGAGCCCTCAGAAACTGTTCTCCCGACTCCACATGGACCTGAAAAACAAATCAAAATCCAGAGAGTCTATTCGTGATGTGAAGAAAGATGATGCACAGGCCAATTCAAAGCAAGGAAAACGGTTTTCCAGTGGGCTTTTCAGTCGCAGGGCCAAACGATCTCCAGGCTCAAGCATTGAGGCAAATTCTTTTGCCAGTGAAGGACATTCAGGAGAAGACCTTGGGAACATGAAACTGGAATATGAGCAGCTCAGCATCAGCCATGCCAGTGTTCAGAGCGCTGACGGCATCTCAGGTAAAACCTCTCCTACCATCACGTTCTGCTTCTGTGGTCTTAGGCTGTCCCTTGTTCTGAGCCTGGTTGGTTGGTGCAAACATATTCAATGTAGGCACCTGCAAGTAGGTAGATCCTGCTATTTCCTCTGCAGTAAAATGAGCAGGATCAAAGCAGAGTAGAAGTTGTATTAAATGAAGCATAATTCCAATAGCAATTTAATGGCCATTTTATTGTAAAATTGGTACTTCTCATGTATATGTTTTCTGATACCTCCCAGAAAGTGGGCATGGGACAGAGAGAAAGGTGTCTCCCTGTATAAAACAAGCTGTATGCAGAGTTCTTGAAGAGCACTGCCCTGATAAGCAGTAGCAGTACGTTCAGTGTTGCGGTTAGCAGTGTGCAGGCAAATTTCCAGTGTAACCTCTCCTTTCATCATTTGGGTTTAGCCAGCTGTGTTTATTGTGACAAGGTTACTGGTGGAGAAGGGAGAAAGTGTTTATGTTGAGGTGAGGGAGCAAGGAGGGAAGGAGAGGGTGGAAGGCTTTTCAATTTGCTCCTCTAACTCCATTTGAAATGGGAGAGAGGGTCATGAAAATGGAAGCTGTGGAGAAGCACTACATCTGAACCTTCCTTTCTTTGCTAAGGTACGGTTGGTATTTTCACTAAAAGTCCTTCCAAGGTTTCATTTGGTTGAAGACACGAATGATAAAGATTTCTCCCAGTTTAAGTGTTCGTAGCTAACGTTCCCACATTTTAGATGTTTTGTCAGATTGAAGTAAATCTATTGACTGTTCAGCCTGGTTGTCTTCCTCTCTCAGTGAACTCTGCTGGGTGTCAATACACCCTGTACCAGCAGGAAAATAAACTAGTTCAGGGGAGGAAAATTTCTTCTCAATGTATCTGGCCAGTGGCCATTCTGTGCTCTGATGAATGCGAAATGCTGGAGAAGAAGGACTGAAATCCTTTGGGACTGCCATGATGTGAAGTCGAGAGACATTCTCCTGAGACCAAAATAGAATAGCAAGGTGTCAGGAAGGTCAAAAACAGCGATTGATTAGATTCTTAGAAATGTTTCAGGCTAAATGAAGAACAGACTCAAAAATGCCAAATGAACGTGAGAGAGGAGAACTGTAAAAAGGCTTGGATGGTTTATTTGAGACTACAGTAGAACCATTTTAGGATGTTTGACAGTTGGGGAGACAGAAGTAAATCTCGGTCTTCATCCTCTCGTCAAATCACATTACTTTCTGAGCACAGACAATACGTGCTGTTGGGCCCCATTCTTCAGAGTCAGGAAAAAACAAAATCCATAACGACCTATGGGGAGATGTATGGGCATTTCCTCTCGGAGAATGGACCTGAGGGCTTGCACTACCCTCTAGTGACAGAAGTGGAGAACTGTGTAAACTGATTTGTCAGCACTTCAGCGTCAGATTCCCTGTGTTTCTCCCTGCTCTAAAGCAGACAGCCTGCCATTCCCACAGCGCCATGGTGAAATTCGACCCCGATTAAGCCATAAAAGAGATTAATGTCTCTGACAGTGGGGCACTGAGCCCCCCTGGGCATTGCACAGGTCAGGGCAGCAGGGATGTCCCTACTTTTAGCACGGTGGATCAATGCCAGCTGGTCTGATGCTCGGTCTGGACCATTTCCATAAAGACACTATCACGCCGCTACGTTCAGGTTTTGTGTGTTGTCACTGCTACTTCCTGAGAGCCAGGCCTCCCTCAGTGAAGGGGAACGCAGACCTGAACATTTGGGATACCCGTTCTGGTTCCAGGCAAGCCAGGCTCACAGCTGGCAGTGCAGGGAAGCAGCAGAGCTCCAGGTGCAGATCCGGCTCACCAGCCTTCCCGCTGTGCTCGTCCTGACCCGAGAAGTCTTTCCGAGGAGTCCATGCAAATATTTTTTGTTTTGCTTTGTGCTACTTGAGCATAAAGTTCATGGTGACAGCGGGAGTCTCCGCAGCTTTTGAAGTGTGGTGTAAGCAGGCTTAGGTCATCCGGTACAAAAGGCTGGAGGAAGATCACTGCCTGTGTGTTACTTTTGAATTGAATCACTGCTCTTGCAAGAAAGCTTCTCCAGCCTAGTGGTCCCAAAGCAGCACGGAAACAGAGATGGCAGAGGGCAGATTAAAGAGATGAGGCTCATGAGAAAGAGGAAGAAAGGACTCAACACATTGGATCCTGCAGTTACTTGATCAGCAGCACATGTTTCAGTAGGGTTTAATAAAAACTTCTTGAACACGGGTATGGAATAGAGTTCCAGCTTTAAGACAAAAATAGGAGGCCCTTTGTTCTTGGGGAAACTGTAGGACTGACTTAGTTTTAAAAGTTTAAGTTGTCTTTGAGCAGGCCTAGTAAAAACTGATGGCTGTGATACTCTGAGTGACAGAAGGGAGGTGGGAAGTGGAAATGAGGGAGGGAGAAGGTGCTTGGTATGCAGTCAGGTTAGGATGCAATTATTCAGAGCTTCACAGTTTGAAATAGCTGCCCTTACCTTTTGTAAAGATTAAACAGCACACTTAAGCCCTGTGGGCCTGCCTGTGCACACATCCTCCAAAGTCACTATTAATTCTGTAATTCTGTAGTACCACAGAGACACAGCCCATCTTACAAATGCAGAGAAAGACCAGATCTACACCCCGAGTCGCTTGCAGAGTAATTGAAAGACATTATTCAAGCAGGCTAAAGGTCAGGTTCAATCTTGTAAGAGCAAATGGTGACGAAGAGAATACGAACTGGGGAGGGAAGTGCTGAAAGTGTGTTTTGCAACAGTCTCTGAAAATCTGACTGGGTATTTACATGCAAGAAAATGACACCTACAAGTTAGGATGGGAAGCCTGGAAAATCCAAGGGCTCCAGATAGTAACATCTCAAACCAAGTGTCCAAATGAACATCCTGGGGTGTTGTCCTACCACCTTGTCTTACAAGGCTTGCTTAAACCACAACATGAAACTGACACATTTCTTGGATTTCAGTGTCGCCAGCTTTGGAACGCAGCAGCAGCTCCGAACCTGACCAGAATGTTGTTAATTTTATGCTGCTGCTGGGCAGACTGCGATCGGCAAAGACACTGACGTCTGTGTGCCGTTTCTGGGAAATGCTGCAAGGGTTTGAAAGCTGTATGCCTTTGGAAGGCACTGCCTTTTTGTTTTGTTTTTCTCCCCCGCAAGCAGCAGTCAAAGTGGGCTCGTTCAGGAGGATCTGCTATCCTGGGTTTCTCTGTACATCAGCCTTCACTCCTCAGGAGTGCTGTTTGCAGAATAGTTACACTTAATAGCAAGATTTTGTGTCTCATTTTTGGGTGCTTCTTGCAACAAGAAAGGGGATTTACACTGCAGCACTGCAGAATTAGCTGCTTAGTTATCAGCAGTGCTTTTCAGCCCCAGTAGGATCGTGGACTGGTGGTAAGTGGAATTTTAGCCCCCGTGCTAAAAAGAAGGAGGGAAGTGTTGCTGCGAACATTCAAGGACAGTGTTTGCTCTAACTGTAGCAAGATCTGTAGAAAAAGACCAGAAGACAGGATAGAAAGAGTGAGAAGAACAAAGGTGTTGGAAGATAAGACTAAGCAGAGGAGGAGCGTTGATGCTGGTAGGTAAACATGAAGGTCTTGAATGTGATACGGACAGGGAGGGGTAGCGAGGAGATAGGGATAATGACAAGCTCAGTAGTAACATACACATAGGTCAAAGTGAGGACAGCAGGTAGAACGAAATGCCGTGGAGAGACGTGAGGAGGAGGCTGTAGCATACAGAGCAACCACAATAGCAAGGGTGGGCTGCAGCGCAGCCTCCCACGTGGATATGGAGAAGTTGCAGTGGGGAAGAAGGTCAAGAGGAGGAAAGGGAGATATTCTCTTCACCATCAGCTACAGGTGAGGAAAATGTTGGTCAGGTACCCACAAGCAAGAGAGTGACATGGAAAATAATTCACCTGAAGCCCAGTTCAGAGGCAGTGCCTGGACTGAACTTTACCTTATCTCAGCAAGGCTGAGCATCATGTCACCACGACCGGTGGCAGTTTTCACTCTATGCTGACTACTGGCATGAGGGATGTACACATCATTTCCTTCTGTAGAAACACAGGAGTGGGGTCTGCCCTTGTTCAGAGTGGCTGCAAGCCATGTGGCAGCCCCTCTCAGTGCGTACTGCGTTAGGCTATATGTCATGTGAGCCTTGCTGAGCCCAAAGTACAGCAGAGCTCCCTTACTTGCAAAAGCCTACGCAAACACCTTGTAAAAAGTGAAAAAAGTATGGCCTTGAAAAAAGTATGGCCTTGAAAAAAGTATGCTGGGGCATCCCCATCAGGATCTGGCTGTAATAAAAGGGATCGTACAGCAGTGCAAGGATTCAAAAGCACAGATACTGAGAGCAGAAGGAATCTAAGGAGTGAGCAATGAAATAAATAAATAACTAAAAATGGGGCGGCATGCTAGGCTACTTAACCAAAAGACCCTGAGGCCTCTGGATTTCTCTTGCAAAGGAAATGGTGGAAATACTGCCACTTGAGATGCTTAAAACTAAAGACAAGAAAAGCTCTATTGAGAATGTGGGTTGACATCAGATGGATGAGATGACCTGACTTTTTTATTTTCATCCGTTGCTGCTTGGAAAACCTCCCACCTCAGTCATGGCCAGCCTGCTTTTCAGTGCCAACGGGGACCTAAGAATACCACTGACGCTGGCCTGAGTACAGGCCAAAGCCTGGAAATACTTCTCCAGTGGTTTTCTCTACAATATACTCTGAATTTGCTCTTATTTTAGTGTCTCTTCATTTCACAGAAGTAGGAAATAAAATCCCAAGGGAGTGCAGAGCAATGTAGGTCTTACACAAGGCATATAATAAATAACAAGAAAGGACTGAAGCGTGAGTCCAAACTTTATCCAGATCTTGTTTACTTAACGTTAACATTTTTTTGAACTTCTTTTCATTCCAGGTAACCCAGGTCCAAACTCCACTCTGAGCGATAAAAACAAACAATCTACCTGTGTGTTATCTTGATTGGGAAGGATTGCCTGGAGAACTGCAGCCTGAACAATCTGGAACAGTAACCCGTTGATTGATTTTGAACCTCCAGCCGTGTCCTCACACAGCGGTCCGTCAAGCCGCTGCGTGGTCCTGGATGTACCTGGCACCTCCAGTTAAAGCACATTTACCGGGTGAAGCATAGACTTTGAATGGTCAGTCCCTTAAATGAGGGTCAGCGATGAATGTATTAGTCCATTTGTGTGTGTGCATACAGATTTTATATATAAAAACAACTGTGATGACTGGGTCTCAGAGCTCGCTCTGCGTCCAGATAAGTGGAGGAGATTTTCTGACTTACTTGTGCTGCTACTTCAGTCTGTCTAGCTACAGACTCTGAATCACTGTGTTGCATTGTTTACTCCACTGCATTGCAGAAATGTGTTGGTCTGACGGGCTGGAAGGTGAAGTCCAATCAAAGTGGCAAATTCTGGGTGAAACGGTGATGTTTACAGACAGCAGAGCAATCCTCTGTCCTCAAGGAGTCTTCCTGTGGATGCCTGCTGTCATTTATCCACAGGGAAATGAGTGGTTAGGGGAGAAGGGTTTAGCTCGAAGAGGCCAACAGATTAGTATCTTAACTGTTTGTTTCGTGTCATAAATATAGCAGCCGAACAAAGTGATTTGGCACTAATCTACTGGGATATAGGGGGATGTTTAACCTGCAGCTGAGGCTCGGTCAGAGAAATGCCTTACACAGGAGAGCAGGCAGATCAGGGAGTAGGTAAGCAGCCTTCCATGGCTGTTATAAAATCCTGTTTGTTGCTAAGTCAGCAATGCTTCATGGAAACTGTATGATTAAGGAGCACATCTTCAAGGCTGAAAAGAAGAAGCAGGGCAAGCATACAAGCTTTTCAAATGCTCCTTTTTTTTATTTTCTTTTCTTTTTTTTTTCTTTGAAGTTAACCTTTCCAGACTCTAAAACATGCCAAAATCCAGGGCTTTGATCCATAAGAAGAGCTGCATGCAATCAGACCAAAGGCCACCTAATCTGCTATCCTGTCTCTGAGGACAGCCAGTAACAGGTGATCACGGAAGCATAAAAAATAAAGCTTAGATACAGAGGTCTTTCTCTGACACCGTTCCAGTAGGCTATGGACTTTCTGAACTGGCAGTTCCTTCTGGACCTGGCCTTAATGAATACACGGAGTCCCCTTTTAAAAGTCCTTTTGTACTTTTGGCCTCCACAGTGTTCTGTGGCAGTGAACCCTGAGTTCATTGTGTGTTATGACAAAGAACTGTCTTCAGGCTGTTTTAATGGTTTGTTTGATGATTTCATCGAGTGACCCTAATTCTTCCACTGTCAGATGCAGTGATGACCACCCCTATTCCTTGCCTCCTTGCCATTTTTTACAGACCTATATCATATATGTCCTCAGTCATCATTATTTTCCAAGCTACATAGTGTATGTAGCTATTCATTATATGGGACCTGTTTGACACCTCTGTCTTCTTGTTCACTGGCTCTTTTCCAGTTCTACCCACTAACGAAGTGGAGAAGCAGGTTGTTTTTGTTTCTTTAGTAAGTGGATTGATGTTTCACCCTGCTTTATTGCCATCTAAATTACATACTCTCCTGTCAGAAATAAGCCCAAAGAAAAATAAATCCCAATCATAAGTACGCACCTGAAAACTAACATACCTACTTGCCAGAACTATACAGATAGCAGAAAAACACTGGTTTGCTTTTCTTCCTTTTTTGTTTAAGAGACACCATGTAGTTTGTTTCAATGTGCAAAGACAACAAAAGCCAACTGCTGCACTACCAACCAAGAATAACCTGTTCTCAAGACTCCTCCAGGTGCTGGGTTGCAGTATTAGTTGTTCTACTGAAGCAGCTGCATGTAGTTGATGATAAAATGTCATTGATTGATTGATTGATTGATTTTCCTTCTTTTCCTGGAAGTGTATTTAATTTGAATGGCAAACAGGTTAGTTTCACTCTGATTTTATCCTGTAGAATGTCTTCAAGACCTCAAAAGCTCCAAAGGTATTATGCCCTCTGTTACACGCACTCCCTCTCACTCAGCGGGTTAAATGATCGCTACTCTATATAATTCTATATAGCCTTCTGGGAACAGGATGTAGTTTTACAGCTAGGTCTGTCAGCTCCTATTATCAGCAGTGCTTTATAAAATTGTTCCTGGTAATGGGAGAGAAGAGGTGTTGGAAATGACACCATCGCTTGGACGTAGAAGTAAGTTAATACATGAGGTATCCTGTTGGCTTCAGGAGCACAGTGCCTGTGCCAAAAGCTATTCACTGTATGTGCGTAGGATTGTCTAAAATGGCTTGATTTTTGCCATGCTTCCGTTATTCTCCAGATGTTTAGGAGATTTTTATCTCTCCCAGTATTTATTTCATTTTGTTAGCAGGGACCAGAGATAAATGTATCAGGCCAACGTTGTTCCGCTTTTTGTTCTCATAAGAATTTTCTCATCTGCTGCTTCCTTGGTCTCCCAAACTTTCAGGTTATTTATTTATTCTTTTAAATTGTGCAATACGTTAATTAACTAATTAGTACTGTGTTGTATACGGTCAGGTTTTCCAGGAAGACCTCTATCTCTTTGGTTTTAGGTCTTTGTTGCTTCATCTTGGGTGGAGTGCCTTAAATAGTCAGAGAGGCTGATTTCACTTGCCCTTTCCTTCATTCTGTGCTTGCTGATGTAACGTGCTTTACTTTCTCTTTCCTATGACAGATGTGAAAGCGCTTTTCTTTAACCTTGTCAACTAGCAGGATCTCCTTTCCAGTTAGAGTCTCTCACCAGTTTATCTTCTGTACTGTTGCCACACCAGTTTCTAACAGGTAGCGTTCATTAGCTGTTTTTAATTCCTTTTTTTTTTTTTTTTTTTTAATTTGGAAGTCACAGAAGTCAAATCTCATGCCTTGACTCCAGAGCCTAGTAGAATTCCTTAGGCTTATTACGCATTGTTAATTCACTTAATTTAAGAGAGCAAACTTGCTTTCTTGCATGATGTGAATCAGCTTCTTAAACGCAGCGTTACTCTTTGGGGATGCGTGCAACCTTGCTGCTCCAGAGTGGATGTTTCAGGCTCTGGTGGAACTTGTTCTTCCCTGCAGATAAGATCAGCTGAACTTGGACCATCTGGCTGCTCCTATGGCAACAGCGCTGAGTCCGGGTGAGGTGACTGCATTTATTTTGGCTAGTTTTGCTAATTGTGGTTCTTTATGAGTGCCAGAAACCTGAGGCTGTGACCTGTAAAATGAATCTCTATCGCTCTCCAAATAAAACGTGGGTGATGGAGCTGGGGGACGGACAGGCAAGGAGCAGTGGTTATGAATTTCACTGGAAGTCTGCTAATGGAGGCTGAAGGTGCAGCGGCACCTATAGCAGGCACAAATAAGCTATTATTTCGTCTTGTCCTAGAAGCCATCCCTTGGGACTAATGTAACCAAGTCAGTAACCTTCCAAGGGGGTGGGAAAGATGGGAGATAATTGTTGCTATTTTGGAGACCAAGATTAGCTCTCTTTGGAGTCTGTTTCCTGAGCCTGGACAATTTCTACTCTTGGGCATGTCAGCCCAGATTTGCTGATCTGTATGGCATACCGTGGGACCTGTGCTGGCCAGTTCTTGGTTTTTGAAAAAAGAGTAATCAAGCTGGGGCTCACAACTCACTCTTTCTGGCATGAAATGGGGAATGGTTCTGAAAGAGCTTCTTGGCTGAATGTGTGCCTTCTAGGTTTCTCTAAGTATGCAATTATATATTTAATGTACATGTGTCCAGTGATTTATGCCAGAGACCTTTTCTAAGTCAAACAAATAAACTCTTTGCTATGTTACGTTCAGGTAGTTTGTTCACTGGTGTCACTTTTAACTTCTCAACGGCAGCTCCTGGATTGTTGGGATTTTTCTGATTGTCAAGAACCTGAACTGTCTGGATTAGAGCAGGTTTTGTGTAACATGTGAACATCTTTGGTCTGTGTTTGGCTGTGCTCATTAACAGATGTGTGGGCAGCTAAATCCCCCCCAAGTACAGTGTCCTGCGGCTCTGAGCACCTTGAGAGAGACTCAGATTCATTGGAGCAGGCTGCAGCAAATGTCCTTTTCAGTTTCTCTTTGGTTTTATTTTTCACCACCACTCTCTCAGCAGCTGAACTGTGCCTTGCTGCAGCTGTAAATGCATGTGACAAAGTGCCATCTCTGTTTCCCTCTCCATCCTTCCCATATAATTTGTACCCATCAGTAATGACATTTCATTTATGAAACTGAGTCCCTCTGCTACATTTCAGTTCTACCTGGTACAGTGCAATCCTTGACATTTAAGTAACTCCCCAGCTTGTTTCCCGGGTTCCCTTTGTGTATACAAAAGCCTTTTTTAAAATTCCTGACCATGTTTCAGAACAAATCCAGTCTCTATTTTACTTTTGGGCATTACAGTACATGAAAATGTATTTGCAGTAAACATAATCTTTGCCTTTCTGTGTTTAAAGTCCACGTAGCAATTGCATTCTTACTGTTTAAGAGAAGTCTGTCTAATCCATGCTCATTTCACAGGCTATGTCAGGGCTCCATGGAATCTGATCGTCTTTCTTTAGAGCATTAGCACTGCCATCACTTTGTGCCTTTTCTTTCTCTGTGCTTATTTTAGGGAGGGTCTCCAAGAAAGTAAGATAAATGGGTTCTTCTCCTTGCTTCACTGCTACTTTGGTATTACGCTTTCCTCATCTCTTGACAGTTTTGTCCATGCTCTTTTAAAATCACGGTACAGCCCAGGAATAAATGACCTCTTTGTGTCCCTAGACCTTATGTCCCCTGTCCTCAGCCTGCTGAAAGAAAGCAGATTTGGGAATTCTCATTCCCAAGAAAGGCTTAGGAAAAGCACCATCGATAACTATAGGAAGAGAAACCTATCGATAACCCATCGATAACTCTCAGAAGAGAAACCTATGGATGTAGATGAAACTGGAAGACCTCGTAGCAAGCCTGGGAGATGTCTACCTACCTCTCCGCACAACACCTATTTCTGATCTTTGCTGCAAGTCTGGGCACGCGTACTTGGGGAGTGAAGGTGCAGAAAACCATGGCGTCATATGCAGCAGCATGTCAGCTACTCCAGTCTCACTCGTGATGTGGGAAATTCACTGTGCTTTTTCAGCGAGATAGGGAAGTAAGGGACAGTAGCTGAGAAGCATCTGCACAGGAACGTAGGGCTGAGTCGCTGTTATTTCCTGAATTTATTACATGATTTGCCAATGTCTCAGGTTTTGGAGATGTTTCTAATCCTGATTCTCTCTCCCTTTTCTGTCTGCCTGGTTGCGGTATCAGCTCCTGCCTTTTCATCCGGCTTGTCAGGTTTTGTTTTCTTTTTCTAAAATATTAGATGTGTCACCTTGTAGGAGAACTGTAAGCATAAAACAGCCCTTCTGCTGCTTTCTACCCGAAACAGAGACAAGCAACTTCTAGATGCTGAAAGACATGATTTTATAGACAGTGGATGTGTGAAATTGCACATAACTGGGAAAACACAAACAACAGAATTTGTGCAGGAAAGCTGGTGGAGCACGGAAGCAAAACAAATGTTTGAGTAGTAGGAATGTAGCCATTATAGGGGGCCTAGAACATAAAAATGAGAGCTGATTTTAATGCAAATGCGTAAAGTAGCATGGGGAAGGATCAGGGACATCAGGTCAAGGATACAGTCAATACAGAGAGCAAAGTATTCCAAGGGTCTTCTGCATTTTAAACTTATTTAAAGTTAAAAAGCTTCTGCTGAATAGTGAGCTTTATTCCAATTGTGCAGGTGAGAGAAGCATGTTGCACCGGTAGAGTGTGGACTAAGAAGCGTGTTGCATGGGTTTTGGGGTGGTTTTGGCACATGCCCGCTGTGGGCTGAATGAACACGGGCTATTTGACTGCCCAACTGGAGTGGCTGTCCCAGGAAGGATATTGCTCTCTGCAATTGGACCAACACTCAGGATGGAGCACTAACATCAAGGCTCTCTACCCTTTGTCCTGTGGAAGGCATTGTGCCCAAAGCAGGACCCCCAAACGTAACAGTTAAATGAACAAGAGATCATGGGGTGAACCTTCTGCAAGGTGTGCATCTTTGTGGAACACAACAGACTGCTTCCCCTCAGCTGGCTGCAGACGAAGGGTAGGATGGAGTACGGAGAAAAATCTGCCCGTAAGAGCAGATTGTTTGCTTCAGAGCTGGATCCTACACCACACAGGGAAAACAAAGGCCATGCCAACAGGGCGCGTGGGATAGGAATGTCGGTTCTCTTTATCTGCAGAGTGGCAGCAGCCCAGCTCTGGGGTTTTGCACAGTTGGGACTGCAAAGAATACTTTTTTTTTTTTTTTTTTAACCTGAGTATTTACGTGGGCAGACCCTTGTTTCTGAGGTTTCTCCTAGGACATAAGAAAAAGCATAAGCGCTGCTGCTTGGTGATAAAGGGCAGAACCATACTTGCCTCTTCTTGCATTGTTTGGTGGGTGTTGTGCCTAAGAAATGCAGGGGCTGTTTTATCTTATGATGCTCTGGCTTCTCTGAAACTTCAGCAGTAAAGAAAGCAGTAAGGCGCTTCCAGGTAGCTGGGCTCCAACTTCTCTGGAGAGGATGCTTGTACAAAGAAAAATAATTAAAAGGAAAAGCTAGCTCCCTGAGAAATTACAATATATCTGGTGAAACCGTGTGAAATCCCAAGGTGCAGATGCTAGACAACCTTGGGAAAAGGGCATTTACTTCGAGTGTTTGAAAAGAAAAGCTATTTAAACTTTGAAAGAGCTATTGGTTTTATTGTTGCAATATTTATGATCCTCTCTTTATAGGTCATGCAACCATTTCCTTAGTTATCCTTAATCTCCTACCAGAAATTCTTCCCCTTGGCTGGCAGTCCTCTTGTGCAGAGCACTTGCACTACAGGAACGGAAAATAGCAAATCTAAACAAAGTGGGATCATTTATAGCTGTCTCGCTAAGTGCACGAGACATCTGCAGAAGGATCGGTTGCTCTGATTTAGCATGGCCATTAGTGACATTTTGCTGCCACTGAAAGGAAGAAAATGGCTCTGTTTAGTAACCTGAGGTATAACTGTGCTAATCATAGACATTAGAAATGGAAAAGGCCATCAGGTCGCCTGGGCCATTGCCCCAGCACAATGAGCAGCTCACCAGCATACCTTTCCTTGGTAAATTATTCTACTACCTGTTTGAGGTTCTCCTTCACAGTCTAATAAATCTCAGAGGAAGGAAGTTTTTTAAAGAAAAATAACTTTTTGGAGAGGTACGATAGGTAAAAGTCCTGGCAGGCATTGCTCTGAAATGATGACCTGCCTGCTGGTTTATCAAAGCATCTGCCATTGCCCTTCCACAATGAGGACACTGTAATATATTCTCTTCCTTTGTTCTGTATTTATGACGACGGCATTTCAATAAATCAAAACTTTTCTGGAAGGAAAAGTTGGAGCACTCTCTACTGGTTTCTCACCAATTCCCAAACCACTTTTAAGCATGCTAATTCAGCTACGGAGCCAAAGTTATACTTTGCAAATCCAGATTAATTTTCCTTCGCCCAGCGGGGTTATGCTGGAGTTACTGACAGCACGGTACGACCAGCAGCTTCCTTGTTGCATCCAAGGAGACAGGCTCACGAGAACAAAGGCAGAGACAGACGAGCACAGGCGCCAGCTACAGATGCTGTACCCTGCAGCCAAAAGGAGGGCGTTGTTTCGGGCAGGCTCCATCTTGTTCCAAAACCTTCCGTGTCAGTAGCGCTTGGTGCAAGTGAGGGGGAATTCAGCCCCGCACAGCAGTGCTGCAAACACAAGGAAACCCTTGCAATCGCTGCAGCATCTGTGCATTGAACATTGCTGCAGAAGCTATTGCCACGCCAGAAGGGCTTCTGGAGGAGTTGGGCTCTTGACAAACACAGCTTTCTTCCTGAACACAGCCCTGGTCTGGAATGTCTTGGAGGAGCAGCTTAAACGTGTATTTTCTTGCTCTTTGTGCTCTGGCTAGCCGCTGGAAGCAGGACCGTAAGTTAGAAGAGCTGCCAGGGCTGGTTTAGGCTCTGTAGGGGTCTGAGTGACAATAAGCAATCCAGCAGCAAGCCAGTGTGGTCCAAGCAGTGGAAGCAAACAGACGAGAACTGAGCTGCTGAGGGGTCTTCAGAGGCAACACCTTTCCTTTAGCAAGGGCCTTGAATCCAGAACAACAACAATGGAAGAACACCTCGCTCTCTTTCTTTCAGGGGGAAAAAGAAAAACTCACCAAACTGTTGACTTTCTCCTAGCTATCTGGGATTAGCTTTAGGGCAGGATTAGTAGGAAAGCTCGGGGGTTTTTGCTTGCTTTCTCCCAAGTGAGAGAGAAAGAATATGATGTTTTGAGAAGGGTTATTTGTACATGATGAAATCCACTAGAATCCTGACCATCCTTCCTTCCCCGTGCAAAAAGTAGTAGCTCAAATGCTTTTTGAGCCCTGAGCAAATGAGTCTTCCTCTGTTTCTGCCTGCATGAGCCTAATCCGTGGCTCCGAAGAGATCTTCTCTGCTACCAAGAGGTCTTATAATTGTTCCCAGGAGCTGGCCTGAGGGCTTTGCCCACACAGCCCCACCCTGAGCTCCCAGCAGCAGATCAGCCACAGGGAAGCTGCTGGCAGGTTTTCCTTGGGAAGGTGACACAGAAAGCTGTGCTCGTGAACCTGGGTTTGACTTTGCTGCCAGCCATTGCAGAAGACGAGCTGGGACAGCGAGTGAGTCATGGGGTTTGCGAGCATTCAGATTTGAGCAGTAAAGAAGAAACAGCTTGGCCCACCCAGCTTCACTGTTCTTTGTTCCAGCAACTGCTGGAGGCAAAGTCATGGGAACGGCTGCTGCCGGTCCATCTTCCCTCGCAGCTCTTCCTGCTGGTACTCTCATCCCATTGTCACCGTCCAGCCCCTCTGCACAGCTCTCTGCAGGAGCTTTGCTAGGGACTCCCTGCAGCTGAGCGGGGGTGACGCAAGGGCGAGGAGGAGACTGTGGCTGCCGAGAGCCAAGGAATAAGGCTGTGTGTGCTTGTGTGCACACGTGCACCTGCGTGTGAGGGACAAATTATACCCCTCTGCCTGCAGCCCTGGATCCAAGAAACCTCCCATGTAGCTTCCCACTCCTTGGCATATAAAATCTTCCCCATGTTTTTCCCACCATCATCTTCCTCCTTCCTCGCACTGGGATTTTCAGTAACCTTTATTATTGATCCCAGTTTTATACTGTCTTTCAGCTGTTTTGCTACTCCAGCTTTCTTACTTAGAGTGCTCCCTTCCTGAATTATTTTCACTTTGTCCTCAGGTTCTGCCATGATTGACTCTGGCCTCTTTGCAAGTGGCAGTTAGCAGTCCTGTTACACACTCAGCCTGGCTGGTTTTAAATAAAAATGTAAGTTTGATGCTTTCCCCATTAAACACCCATTTTGGAAACACTGGGGAGAAAAGGAAGCCTGTGAAGGGGGAATAATACAGCCACCATCCGAAGCGTGGAGAGTTCAAACAGTCAAAATGCAGCTCTAGCTCCCTGATCAAACTGATGGCAACTGTTTTCTTTCTCACCAGACCAAAGAAGGGCAGCTGCTTTGCCCCTGGGACTGCTTTCAGTCCCGCTGGCAAGTGCGGACAGTGGCGTGCCTTTTTACTGAGGCCAGCCTCGCTTCCCCAGACTAAGGAGAAATGGCAGCCATTCCGCTTGCTTTGATCTCATTAGTAATAAAGCACAAAGGGAGCCCTATTGAATATGAGGGGAAAAACCTGAGCTAAAATAAAAAATTAAACAGCGTACACAATTAATTAGAACCACAGCAAAGCCTTAGAAAGCCACAGTCTTAAATTACTATACAGCCAAAACTTCCAGCAAAAAATAATAATTAAAAAACAAACAAAAACCAGCCAAATGTTCCTGCTGGCCTAATAAGAGCTTGAAATAGAGAGACAGGAGCTTTCCCCAGCATCAGTATTGGTCCTACATGCACGGTGTTACCACGTGTGCACAGCTTCCTTATTCCCCTCGTGCATGGGTACATGCGTGCCTGCAGTTCTTGTGCAATAGGGAAGGAGCTGGCAGGTTTGTGCCCCAGCCCTTTTCTTTCTTCCAAGCCCGATTATCCTGCTGTGATGGGGCTCGGTGACATAAATTTGTACGTAAATGAATATTGCACATGAAAGTGTGGCTACCCTGGGAGCAATGAAAACTCCAGTGTACACTTCAACCTTGGCAAACGGAAGGAGAGAGTGCCCGTAGCAGTTACCCTGTGTCTCGATGTAAAATTCTAACGCTGTCCTCGTGATGAAGGTGGAGCTGAGCCAATAAAATACTGTAATTGCTTTTACATACACCTATGCTTTAGTTTTTATTTAGGTTCAATGAAAGGTGACTCAAAAGCGTTTTGCGCAGGCTTCTACTGGTGTTGAGTGTCGTGCCTCTGACCAAGTTGGTGGAATGGAGAGGCTGAAAGGTAAATAAAACCTCACCTGAAGAGCTGTTTGACCTCTAGCCTCAGCATAACGGCTCCAATCCCAGCCACTAATTCATATATGCACACTGGTTTGTTTTCAGCGCTGAAAGCACAAAGCAGGCATCTTCCTCTGCCAACACAGTAAAAAAAAGGGGGGGGTAAAATAATACAATGTCATTCAAAAAATTTTCCTAATTGCCTTTTTTCCATTAAAAAAATCCCACATGTTAACATTGTTTTGCCAAAAATTGCAATATTTAAAATAGCTTCAAATAATGTTAATGAAGCATTGTTTTAATTTTGCCTCCAAGAAAAAACAAAACAAAATACTATTATAAATTGTTCTCTGTTTAAGAACAGCTGCCATCATACTGGTAACATTTTCCCTTTAGCTGTGGGCTGACGGCCTTCTCTTTTCCCTTTTTCCTTCCAAGTGTTATGTGAGCACAACAGTACAAGTCGAAACTTCTGCTAAGCGTTTTGCCCAAGACATACATAAACTGCTCGTTACTATTGCAACTGCGTTTCTTTCATGGGTATGGCACGTAAAAATAAGTCATGTCAAAATAAGCTTATTATGCTGGGAGCAGTTACAAACGTAGACATGTCTGACTGCGACTTGAAGCTCAGATCTTGAATGCTAGCAGTCATTAAAGATATGTTTTTAAACTGTTTTTGCAAAGCAGGGATGTTAGTGTTAATCACCTGACCAATGTACAAATTTGAAAATTATATTTGACGTTATCTCCCTAATTTCCTCCTGCTATTTCATTTAATTCTAGCATTCATTACTTCTCTTTTTCCTTACATTGCTCCTTTATGTTTGTTCTTTGCTTTTATAGCTGACCTAGAAAGGAAAAGAAAAATAATTGGGTTGAAATCTTCTCTATTTTAAATACAAATCCTTTTTTTCCTAACCCCATTTTTATAGCTCCCAGGCATATGAAGTCTTACTTCCTCCCTCTCTTGCTTGCTCCCTGAAAATCTATGTGAAGGATGCACAAGAATGGTTGAGAAACACTCTCGCCATCCAGTTGAAGTAAAAGGAAGCGCTGAATCCTTAGCAAGTATCTTTTCTGAAAGTAATTATTAGGATAAATACTTTTAAATAAGGATAATCAGTATTTTAAACAGCATACAAATGTTTCCAAATATTTGTTTTATTCCTGTGGTACTTTGATGTCATATGCCTGCTGAATCTTCACTAAAGTCTTCTAGGAAAAGGACAGAGAAAAATGCAGCTTCCAAGGAAAAGAAATAAGCAAGAGAATAACCTAATCAGCCTGTCTTCATATATAACAAGAGAACGTAAATTCTTTTATTACCTTTTCATCTTTTGAAAGATGAAAAATCATCTTTTTAACAACAGCCATTTTCTTTTCCAGTGCTGGCTGCATCTCAGTCATGGCTAAAGTACAGCATTATATCATACATTAAATGCTGCATTTCATTCAAAAACGCTTAAACGTAACCTACAATAAAGAGCAGCAGCATACGCTTTACTGTGGCTTCCCTAAAGGTAACCGGCCTCTACTCGCAACACAAGTCACTGAACAGGTACTTTCTGTGCCCACTAAATGCCTGCTGCTTAAAAGACCTGAAGCAGAAAAAGAAAAACAGGGTTAGCAAAGAGTATTTTTGTATTTTTTCAGTATCAATAGCTTTTAGAGACTGACTACCCAGAGTTCATTCAGGTGCATTAATTTAAAAAAAAGCTAGCAATCCTATAAAAAAGAGGTTGAAATAATACATTAGTGCCAGATATGAAAAAAATGACTTTCAACTCCAAATATCAAGGTTACTTTTACTGTTTTGTCCCCTTTCGTGCACTCAGAATTGTCCCAAGCAGGCAGCACTCTTGTCCTTGTTTGTCTGGAGAATCTCTTCATACAGCCTGTTCCCACACTGTATCTCTGTCAGATGCAGTATTATTTGTCTCTGATATCACAGGTAAATTTAATTAAAAAAAAAAAAAAAAAGAAAAAGAAAAAGAAAAAGAAAAAGGAAAATAAAATGCCTTTTCATGGCATAAGGAGGAGAGGTCTTAATAGTCAAAAGGTTGTGGAATTGACCCCACATCTCCCTCAGGGCCCACTCGCTATGAGGTTTTACACCTTATGAGGTTTGCACGCAGGGTCCCAGCCTGCTTCTGCAGAAGCCAAAGGGAGAGTGTCCACGTACTGCAGTGAGCGCATTCCCCTGTGCTTCCATGGTCTTTCCCATCACTCACCACCCACAGAGGAAAGCTCTTCCAGAAGTCCTCACCCCAAAGCAGCCCAAGCTTTCCCAGCACCTGGCAATGCACCGCAGCGGTAGTGTAATACTGACATCCAGTGGATGAAAAAATGCAGTTTCACTAGCCAACTCGGTCCCATTTTTGGACAGAAGTGGTGATTGGCTAGATGTGGAGGAAAAAAAAAAAAAAAAAAAAAAAAGAAAAAGCAAGAACTATTTTGTTGATATGTGTTAGGCCTTTACGAGAGCCAAAAACTAGCCCAGGAGCTGTGATTCCCCCAAAATCCGCAGGCGAGCCTAGCTGAGATTTTCTGAGTCAACCATTATCATTTCAGACAAACCAACAAAATCTGCTTGCTTTCAACAGTTCAAATTTGTTCTGTAGTTTGTTCTAGAGGGGCGATGCAATGTGGTATCTTTTCCTCCACTGAAATGAAAGTTTCCAATTTCCTAGGTTTGTGCAAAATAAATCACATCGCTTCACCTTGCTTTCCACGTCCTGCCGTGCACGCTACAAAGCCCTGAGCTGAACATGTGAAGGAAAAAAAAAATAAAGAACTGCAAAAGAAAGCCCATAAGAGGAAAGGGAATCTAAACAGTAAAATGATATTCCACTTATGGCAAAAACAAGGTCAGTATCTCGGACATTTCCTTCTGTCCAACACCTGCAACCTGTAGCCTCAGTGTGTTAGTGGCTTCTGCTCACACCACAAAAAACGGATGTGGGGACACAGCCTACGGACAGTTTCTGCTCTGTGAATAAACACTGAAGAACGGACAAGATCCGCACCCCCATTTTAAACCATTATTTCATATTGATTTATACAGTGACTTCTGCATGCCTTAAAGCACCGCAGCTGCCCCTCCTGTGAGGACTAACTGAGCTGTGACGGGCTCTACGTGTTTTCCAAGGCAGGCTGTGTTTTCCACTCAGCGTCCGTAGAGCAGTTCGGTAACATGAAGGCTCAACCCATTCTCTCTAGTTGGCGGTTCAGCGCCAAAGCTGTATTTTTGGCTGCCCGATACTCTGTTGGTCAGATTGTAACAGGATTCTTGGAGGGCTGCAAGGCTGGTGGAGGGCCTGGGACACAAGTCCTGTGAGGGAAGTGGGGGTGTTGGTCTGGGGAAGAGGAGGCTCAGGGGACACCTCATTGCTCTACAACTGCCTGAGAGGAAGGTGTGGGAGCTGGGGGTCGGCCTCTTCTCACAGGTAACTTGCGATAGAACTAGAGGGAATGGCCTCAGGTTGCGCCAGGGGAGGTTCAGGTTGGAGATGAGGAGACATTTCTTCTCAGAAAGAGCAGTCAGGTGCTGGGACGGGTTGCCCAGGGAGGTGGTGGAGTCCCTGGGGGTGTTCAGGGAGAGGTTGGACGTGGTGCTTGGGGGCGTGGTGTAGTGGGTGACAGCGGTGGGAGGGGGTGGTTGGACCCAATGACCTTGGGGGGCTTTTCCAGCCCCGACGGCTCTGTCATTCTCTTTACTCGGTGACCGGAGCCCCCCATCGCGCCCTGACTGAGCGCCTCGCTCTCCCCTCCCCCGCCCCCAACGGCCACCGGCGACGCTTCGCGGCCCCGTCACGTGCCCAACTGCCCGGGCCACGTGGGGGCCCCTCCCGAAGCCCGCTCACCCTCACGCGGCCCTGCCCCGCCCGCTGCGCGGCCAGGAGCGGATTGACAGCTGGATCGGCCAATCAGCGCGAGGCGGGCTGTCTCCCCGACCCCCTCCCGCACGCGGCTGCTGTGTCATCCGGCGGGTGACAGCGGGGGCGGTTGCCAGTTGGCTGCGGGGGCGTGGGTCTTCCACCAATGGCGTGGCGAGCCGTACGATTGACGCTTTCCCCGCCCAATAGTTGCGGTCGGGCGGGCAAGCCTGCGCAGGGAGGGGCGGGGCATAGGGTAAACGTCGTTTGCGGTCTGCGCAGTGTGGCGTTGTTGCCGCGGTCTTACTCATTATCGCATGTGCCCGTCACGGCCACCCCCTCCTTTCACGGGCAAGGGGAGGGGGCAGGATGGCGCGGCCTCCCCCCCCCCGCCTCAGCTGGGGGAGGCCCCAGCTCCGCAATCGCGGGCCGCAGCTCGGTGGGCGGGCCTCCGCACCGCTGCGGCGTGACGGGCTCCTCCCCTGGCCAATGGCGTGCGAGGGCGCAGGCAGCGAGCCAATCGGGAGCGCCGGGGGCCGGGGCAAGAACGGGCGGGCGGGCGGGAGCGCCGTTTAAGGGGCCGATCTCGCGGCCAACTGGTGGGGTGCGAGAGGGGGCGGGAGCCCGCAATGTCAATATGTGACAGGCACCGAGGGCAGCCAATCAGGGAGGTGGTAGTGATGAAGCTAGCCAATGAGAGGAGGTGGGAGGCGGGCGTTCTTCTTGATGGACGTGTACCGCGGCTAATGGGCGGGGAGATCCTCGAGGCTCTCCCCAATGAACGGCGTGCGATTGCGGAAAGGGGAGCGGAGGGGGAAGATGGGCAGGCGGGGCGGCCAATCAGCGAGAGGGTCGGCGGGGCGCCGTCCAATGGGCGGCGCGAGGGGCGGCGCGGGGGCGTGTCCCGGTGTGTTTGGGTTCGTGCTCCTCGGGGGAGGGAGACGGCGGCGAGGAAAGTTTTTTTTTCTTTTTTTTTCCCCCTTTTTTTTTTTTTCGCGTCCCGGCGGCGGGGGGGAGGGGGCGGCTCCGCTCTTCGCAGCCCGCTCGCCTCTTTCTCTTCCCCCCCCCCCCCCCCGGGGGGGCGGGGCCCCCCGGGCGGCGCCCCCCCCCCCCCCCCCCCCCCACCTCCCCTCAGGGCCCCTCAGAGGGAGGGGGGGGGGGGACGGGGCGGGGGGGGGTGGCTCCAGGGCGCTGCCCTCACGGCTCCGTTGCCGCTCGATCCCTTCGCAGCGCCCGGCCCGGGGCAGAACCGCCTCCGCTGCGCCCCGCCGCGGCCAACGGTGCCCACCCTGCCTGCCTCCCTCCTTCCCTCCCCCCGTCCTTCTCCTCCTCGCTCCCCCCCCCCCCCCGGGGCTTGCGGGAGCGCCCGAGGCCGAGCGGGGCGTGCAAACGGCTCCGGGAGCCCCCAGCAGGTTCCTGGGGGCCGGGGGGGAACGAGGGTCCTATGCGGGGCGTGATGCTGCTGCCGGGGGTGTGGGAGGAGGGGCCGTGCTCAGAGGTGCGTCCCAAACGCGCAGGGAGGGTAAAAAAGAAAAGTAAAAAACTTCGCCGAGCGGCTGGTAGCAAAACAAGCCAATGTTTGTGTCTGGGGACGCCTCGCCGGCCGCGGGTAACGCCGCTCGCAGCCTGGTATCTTGCGAGGCAGAATCTGCTTTATGGAAGCGCGTGTAGGAGTAGCTGCTGCTGCGGGATGTAGCGGGAGCTTCGGGGATAAGACCCAGCTCCAAGAAAGTGTTTTCCTGGCTAAAATAGATAAGGCTAATACTGTGAACCGTACTTCGTTTTTTCCCATGTTTTCTTCCATGTTAGACTAACCTTAATATTGGTTTTGATAACCCTCCAGAGCCTGCAGAGAGCCTTTACAGTTAACTTAAGTTTCATACTTTCTTCTTTACGCTCCGTCATTATTATTTTAACCACGACTTGTTAGGTTTCAGTGTTTGATCCTCTGCAAAACCCATGAATCTTAGTGAGAAGTAGTAGGTAGACCTTTGCAGTTTGTATATGTCCATATTAAAAAGATACGTTTTACTCACAAGTTCCCATTAATACTGCTATTCAGATGAATTGTAGTTTACCTTTCTGGGACAAGTGTAGCATGAGTAACAGTTTTGATTCTCAGAGTCTTTAAATGCTTTCACAGATTCAACCAGCTTTGTATAAAGCTCGTCTGTACCGGAGTTGCTCAGCAATTTCACCTCTCTTGTCGTGGCTCTAATGGCTCAGGTTCCTTGGAGCATGCATGCTGTTGAAGAGCTAAGTCCGTGTCCTGATCTGCTGCAGCATCTGAGGTCTTGAACTTAACGGTTAGGTCAAGGTTTCCGTACGTGATCCAGGATTAGCGTTGGGGCTGCCATGTAGATGTACCTCGGGAGTGCTTTAAGGTGACTTTTCACCTGCTCAGTTAGAGGTAAAGCTAGCCAATTCTGCAGTGAAGAAATAAATCGCCTCGCGAAAAGCTGCAGAAGGGAGCACGGGACCCTGTGCAGAAGCAAGCATGTGTTAGCTTTTCTGCTCTCAAGTTCTGGTGGCAGCAAGGTGCAAGCAGATCTTATGCTGTAGAAACTAGGTGAGGTTGGTGTCATGCCTTGTACTTTCATCTGGGCTAGCTATATTGCACGTGGAATTATATATTGACAGTGTTTGCATAAAACTGTGTATATAACCAGTTAGCGCAGAATTGCTGATTGGAAGATTCTAACATGCATGCTTCTCTTGTCAACTTGATGTTGAAGGTTTGTTTCCTTACAGCGTTGTTATCAGGCTGCTTACTAAAGGGGCTCTCCTCATTCCGGTAGTGTGGAAGTACTGGGAAAAACCGTAACCATAATTTATAAAACTGCCAGTGTCTCCTGGTTAGATGGGCATGTGAATTGATGTGTTACTGCAGCTTTTGTGTGGCTGCAAATTAAGCTGAAAATCTGAGCCTTCATCTTGAAAATAAGGTTTTACTAGCTCAAATGTTGGGAAAGAAGAATCTTTAAAGCGTGAATCAAAAAAGAGTCGTCTGCCAGAGATTATGTGACTGAATATTCCAATAAAACACTTGAGTTAGAATGCGTGTCATGGCTTTGCTTGGTGATGAGTGTTCGATCATTAAAACTTGATAGAGTGTACAGCTGATTCATGTTGCGGGATAACTTTAGAAGAGGGAGGAGCTTCAAGAGAGAATTTTGCGGTTACAAAATACTATATTGTGCTTTAGATTTGCCTTCTCTTACAGGTAGTAGAAAATAGAAATAAGTTCCTTAGTAGAAATAATGCATAACATGTAGCATATATAGAGATAGCTGCATCCAGAACGATGGAATGAATTAGAGTACTGCTGTAGAAAAAGTCATCTGAAATTAAGTTCAAATGGGTTTTCTTCTCTTGGGTTTCGATTTTATTTTTTCAGTAAAACTTGTGCATTTCTGCTTACAGAAGAGATGGGATTTGCAATTAAGCTTTATGAACTGAAGAGCATAGAAAAAGTCTTTGGAGCTTAGTTATTGATGTGAAGAAGTTTATTAATAGTTATTAATACCTAATGGTTCAGTTACTTGATATGCCATTCTCTGCAGAATACTTGGATGCAAAATCTCTTGTCCTAGTCACTTACTGCCATTATCTTTCTTAATTTCCCTCAGAATGTCTCTTTATGCATAGATATTGTCTAGCTTGTGCAATAGGAACGATCAATGGTCATTCTCCAGCTTCTTTGTAATGATACTCCTCAGTAATTGCTCTGATGCAAGTGTTAGGTTCACAAATTCTGTCTGCCCCAGATTTACAAAGTCTGCAGTACTTCTACTTAGAATGTACCTTACATCTTGCAGTTATCAAAATTACTATTAGTTGTTAATTTTTCACTCAGACTTTTTTTATGTATAAATTTGGGATCCGTAGATCTGTCACTGTGTGAAGAAGTGGCACTTTGTGTCTTCATATGCTAAATGAAGTGCCTTTAGTGCATAGATACAAGAGGAAATAACTGATATTAGGAAGTATTTACCTTGATTTTTGTTTAGCATAAGAACTTTGTCACCTCAGTGCTTATAATATGTGTGCCCGAATTATCTTTGGAAATGCTTTTAATTAATTATCTTTGAGTTGGTTTTTGTTGTTGTTTGTTTTGTTTTAGTGCAACTTTTTACAAGTATTATGTCTGTCTTGGGGAAAGAATAGGAAGATGTCAGTCTTGTGTTCTATTAGTAAGAGCTTAACCACAGTTATGTGGAGCAATTAGTAGCATATATTTCTAACCGTTTAACCAGATGTGGTAGAACAAGATTTCTGGATTCTTGCTGATAATCTTCACTTACTGTCTTTTCTCCCTTTTCAGATGAAATATGTACGCTAAATTTGTTTGTTCTTTCAGCTCATAGTGTGTGGAATAGGGACTGAAGAATTACTCCTAACTTCTTGTTAATGCAAAGTAAACTTTCTGCTACCGTCTGCTTGTAAAAATAGGGGCGCTGTTTGGTCCTTGAGCCAGCTGTCACTGTCAGACAAGGAGCTGCCAGTTGGTATTTCTGCTTCTGTGTTGACTAGGGTAATAGTAATCGGGATATTCTGGTTCCTCTTCTCTGGCACTTTCACCGGACAGTAAAACTCTTACACTTCCTCAGATTGCTTTGCTTTACTCTTTGAGCTCTTTGCTTCGCACAAAAATAGCGAAAGCTTCTACTTGCTTACTTCTCTGAAGAAAAAGAATGTTTTACTATGAAGACCTGACGTTTCTTTTACTTCTGTGGAGCAGTAGGCAATAAGTATACCAAATAAATTTTGCCTTGTCCTTCAGGTAGCAGTAAGAAGGAGAGGGTGTTTTTGCACGGTTTTGCATGTCGTAGGGGAATGTTCTGAGGTTTTTGAGTTTTCATTGGTGTAAGGATTGTGGTTGGAGTTTGGATATTCTCCGTGTTTACCAGGTAGTGAGCTATGGAGATGACCTTTTCCAGTTTCAGCTAGGCAGTACGGATTGCGTTTCTGGGCCTTGCCAGCTTCTGAAATCAGATATCTTCCGTCTATTTCCTGATTTAATGTGTGTGGATTAGAGAAAAGCACAATGGTTCCATGAAAAATCCAGAAAGGAAAATGTTTCATCTGAGACTGTCAGCATTTAATTAAAAAAATATATGTTTAAGAGGTTGAAGTACGTCTAAAAGTAGCTCTTGGTCAGTTTAGCTTTCCTTTTTTTTTTTTTTTTTTTTGAGAACACTGTTTGACAAGAGAAATGGGAGGTATAGTAAGGCAGTATTCATGCTGCACGCTATAGGGGTCTTTACCCAAACTAATTGGGTAAAGTATAAACTCGTGGTCAATGTATTTTGACCCTCTAGGCAGAACATTGAAGGCTGAAAAGCTAATTAGCGGATGAAAGGATAAGAAGCAAAGTTGCAAAACAAAGGGTTGATAATTTAAAATAGCCCGTCAGAGGATTAGGCAAAAGGTGATACAATAATATTGTGTTGCATGAGGGGAAGCCCTCTAAACTATTAAATGAGTGGCAAAAGAAATAACCCAGTATATGTTTTTACTTGCATTAGATTTCTAAAATGTCATCTTAGTTCTTGACAGTGCAATGAAAAATACTGTTGTGAAAAACTACCTGACAGAGTTTATTTCAGTCAGCTTCATTTTTTGGCAGCAAGACCGTCCTGCCTTAGAAATGGCTTCTTTTGTGCTGTTGGATTTGGTAGTGGTCTACAAAGAACATAGTTCTTACATCCACTGGTAACTTCTGTGAGTTGGGAGGCTTTCAGATTCTCGTTTACTAGTTGAAAATGGCTTTTCCCATTCCTCTCATCATCTTGTATCCTGGAACTGCATTTTTTTTTTTCCTATTCAAACCTATTTTTTTACAGGAAACATTGATTATGCCTTGCTGTTCTTTGCTGCATTTGTCGCATAGCAGAAATAGACAAGTTCCACAAGTGAAATTATGATTTCCAAATCTAGAAGCTAAATATTTTGCAAAGCCCTATGCCAGCGTTCCTGTTTTAAGACTGGTTTATTAAGTCTGCGCGTTATCAGAACAGACAATCTACAGTAGTCCTCACTGACCTCCCTGGCCCTGTGACCTCTGCCAAAGCCTGGTGGCTGTCATATGTTCGTGGTAGGAATTGGGTGCACCTTGAGGAGAGGGGCATAACCCTCCTGAGGCCCGCCAGCCTACTGTGCGTGCAGCGCGCTCTGGCCCTGGGCGATCCACCAGCGTTAGCAGCAGTCCCTCTTCGCTTGCTGCTGCTTGCAGCTGAGAGACGTAAATTACCCAGCAACCCTGTGTCAGCACGCTCTGCTTACACACTTAGGAGCCGTGTGCGGCTGAGGAGACACGGGTCATCCAACTCTTCGCTGCTTGTTTGAAAACGTTTTACTTCTCTCACTTTTTGGATCCTTAGAAATAATCCGATTTACTTTTTCTGGAGATAATTAAAATGCCACAGAGTACATTTCATTTTCTTGCTGCAACTGACAGTAGAATCTGCTTCTTCACACAGCAGAACTGTAGCTTAGAAGTTTTTCCAGAAGTTAGGTTACGTGGGAGATTGAATCACCTATGCATTTATTTCCTTTACTAATGCGAGTAGACACTATTTCGAACGTCACAGGTTTCTGTTGTTTGCAGTGTTTTAAGGTACTCTAAGTTAATATTAGTAGGTGCAAAAGCTAGCTTGAGAACTAGTGTCTTTAATACAAACTTGGGTAAAGTAGTTGATACATTTTTCTATCTGAGATAGAGGAATGTTGTGTGTAGGCTTGCCCCAGTTTCTTACAGAAAAAGACACATAATTCACTCCAAATTGTGATCCATCCATGACCTGAAGCAGCTGAAAATTAAGAAAGCAAGCCCATAGAGCTGTGTGAAAGGGTTGCTTTAAGGACATTGTCAGCTACTTTACAGACTTGAGTACCTCTTTTTGAGACCCTCTCCAGGGTTTTTCTGCATGGAGATTTTCTGGGATATGTGTGTGATTATAACGGTATCGTTACACTGCTCTAAACGTAGCAGTTTCTATGTGATTAGAACATGGAAAATTCTGAAATCTGTGGGTTTCTTGTTTTCATTTTTTAAGTTGAACTTAAGCTGCTCCTAAGAAAGAAGCTAAATAAAGAGAACCTTTGCACCAGTGTGTGTCCACACAGGAAGTTTTACAGTCATTGTAATTCAAATTCACATTCTTTCTGTGTGCATTCGGGGTCTCAGAGTAACTTTGTTTTCCAACTAGTTTTCTATCTTTTTTTTGTTAAATGGCTAAGGTTCTGCTTTAGGAGATTTTTATTGCATTGTACTAGATGTGAACACTTGAAATTAAAAGCGCAGATGAGTCTTCTGGTGAGGTGAATAAGAGTGAAAGGGAATCAAGCCACAGCACTAGCTTATCCATTTGTCACGGGCCATTTCTAATTGAAAAGTATTTCAGAGAACTTTCTTAGATGACGAATGCTGTCTTTGTGTTAGTATTGCACCACCCATCATATAAGCATCTTTACTACAGTGGTTTTAAATTGGCACAGTTGCTGTTACCTGCAGTAACAATACCAGAAGATACATGCTCTGTGTTTCCTGAGCCCTTAAAACCAAAGTGGGATACTGAAACGTATTTTGAGGTGTTGGGGTTTCTTGTTTGAGGGTGGGGTGGGGTTGTTTTGTTTTTATACAGCTGTGTTTTTTGCTTGGATTAATGTTTAGCTAATTTGGGAGCTGCTCATCTGCTTTATGTGGCTGATGTGACAGCATGAAGAACACATACACATTTACAGATTTTAATTACTTTGTCAGAGCTTTTATTATATTTAGTAGAACGTTAGAAGAATGGTACTTAAATTTCTGATGGCACTCACTTTGCTGAGTGAGTCTTGAAAGGGGAAAAACATTTTTTACTACACAGCTAATAAGCTTTTTCACTCTCCTTTAAAACTCTGTAGTTCCAGTAAATTAGCTTTCCATAACTTTCTTTGTTTAACCTTTTTAGCTTTTGGAGTACCCAGAGAAATAACCCAAAGTGACCAAATAACCGTCTCTCTTGTTGGAAGGTAGTTCCTTTGGTTCTTTCCTATCCAAAGGCCAACCTTCTTCCTCTTCTCCATCCAATGGGGATTGTATGGATCCATGGCAATTCATGTATTGCAGAAAATGCGTTCAGGTTGGGAGGGTCTTACTTTGATTAAAAAGGTAATTTAGCTTGTGGAGAAATGTCTTAAAACGTGCAAGTCCCATTGTATCAAATACTTTGACATTGGCTAAAAAGCAATGGAAAATGCTCTTGACCGCGTAAGATAGCAGTGGCCTTGGGACAAGAATATGATGACATTATTGGTCTGTTCTGTCATAGGTCTAGCCCTATATTTACCCCGTGCTGGGTAGTGTTACTTGCACCAGTTTGGTTAATGAGGCAAGCTGGTAGTGTCCTGTGTATGAATACTGTAAGTCAGCTTGACTTGCTCCTACCTCAGCTGTGTGGAAGGAGACTAGCTGTGTAAACTAAATGTTATTTCAGTTTTACAAAGCTGTAACCCCAAAAACAAGTGGGAATTCATATTACTACATTTTTCAGATTAAATAAATGATGGCCAAGAACAGTATCTAAAAGTGAAAAACATTCAAACCTAGAAGCAAATTTTTAAAGAGTTTTCAGATACAGTGGGGCAGCTTTACTGTGCAGATCAATTGTCACGTATTGCAAGTAGGTAGCCTAAAGTAGGCTTGATTCATCCTGACTGTAATAATGAACACTGGCTACTTGTCTTTTAAATGCCACTTTTAGAGGAAATCAGATGTGAATGTTGAAGAATTACTTTGTGCCACCCCCAGAAGACTGAAGATTTAGGACTCTTGCGCATGCCTCAGGAGGACCAAAACTCTTTTGTACAAATAGTTCCACATTCAGTAATTCTGAGCACATTTATCCAAGTTTGCATTGTTGAAGACGAGGATTGTATGACTAATAACATTATATTCGTTTAAAACAGTAATAAAAATAAAAACAGAAAACGAAGTGTTGCCTTATTTCTTTGCAGAAGATTGAAATAACGTTGTTAAATATACAGCAGATTTTTTGAAAATCAGCTTCCTGTCCCTTTCTTAGGTGCCGAAATAGCTGAAAAGTACAATTCAGGCTGATGTCAAGCTGTAAATACTGATGAAGCTGAACTTGGCAGCTGGTGACATTGCAAGTTGGTGTTTACAATTGTAGTTTAGAATTATTTGCTTTACAACTTAGTATTCAGTTTTTTCTTTGACAATAATAGTGTCAAGATTTGAAACTTTTCTGCATATATAATAATCATGTTAGTAGGAAGTCAAATAACATGCCTTTGTGTAAAACCAAAACCTCAGTTACTAATGATTAGAAATGCATTAAGTATGGCACGTTCATTTGGAAAATTTTAAGGTGTAAACTAGCAAAGACTAAAATAAATGTAAAATAAAAGCAAATTATGACTTAAGAATCATTCTCAACACACGCAGACATCCTGGCCCTCCTCCTGGCCCTGCCTCAGCCCAACGTGGTGATAAACGGTCTGCCCAAAGCAGCACTGCGGGGTGGAGTGCTAAGCTGTAGCGCCTTCTGTGTGCAACAGCATATGCAGAGATACGTTTTCTGTGTGTTTGCGTATCGTGAGTACAGTTGGAGTTAGCACCAGAACTGTGTTAGTGTCAGATTCTTAGTGTGAAAGTATTGAAGGTTTGTTTGTTTGTTTGTTTGTTTTTAATAGAGGAAACTTCTATAGAAACTTTTATGCTCTCCTAACGGTATTACAGGAAGACGGTAAGAACTAAAGGGTTAGGTGCAGTATCTTCCAATCCCATGATATGTTTGAATGATTTCACTAGTGCTGTCTTTAAATAACCCCTGTAACTGCTCAAGTTCCCATGTGCCAATGGATAGATAAGCCACCCTTCTTCCCAGGGCGCATGCCTACTTACTGCCTTATCAGTTTTAATTCTGTTTCTGCTGCTGTTTTTGATAAACATAGTGGTGTGTAGGTCTTGATGGCTGTTACTTCTGGAAGAAAAGGAAGCCTTCAGTCCTGAGTTGTCTGTCTTTCATGGTATAAATAACCTGTTGGGATGATTCTGTTGGGATTATCAGCAGTAAAGAAGTTATTTATAGCTTTCAGGTTTAAAGTTGAGCTGTCAAGAAATAGGTTTCTCATACTAACGTTTTGTTTAAGATGGAGAAAAGGGTTTCAAGTGTCTGGTCTAGTGTAACACCTCTCGTTCCCTTCACCTCCCCACTCTGACACTGAATTCCTCTGTATTCTGAAGACTCATTTTGCAACTCTCCTGAAATAAAGCCTTGCTGCTCCTGTATTGGTTTTGCTTCAGCAGCGCTGCAGCTTTGGGAATGCTGGTGTAAATAGATTGCTGGCACTTGGAGTTAACTGCATCCCCGTTTTTGCCACCAGAGCACCATTAAATTACATGATAGTTGTAATACTCATGGTAATGACTGCTTGTGTGCCATTAGGATTCCGAGCATTGCTCCCATTATCAAGCAGAAAGCAGTATTAGCAGTGTAGAACAGCCCTCTTTTGTGCCTGTAAAGCATTAGTTTGCAATACCTAAGAGAACAGAAGATGAACAATGGAAAGGGGTGAGTTCTTATAGTGATAGTTTGTTTCTGACTTCACTCAAAAATTTCTTTCAATATGTTAGCTGAGTGAAACTTTGGTGTCAAGCAGAAAAAGCAGCCAGTATTCAAAGCTCATCATCTTTTATTTCCTAGATGCCTCAGTCGTCACGGAAATTTACAGTGCTGCTGACTATCGAGTGCGTGTTGGAGAGGGGATAGGGAAAAGGGAGGTTCCATGCTCCAGAGAATTTACAGTCAAAGACAAGAAAGAAAGAAACGTGGGGTGTGATTCCAGGAGATGCTGAGTGTTCCCAACAACCTAAGTTTTGATAGCTTTCCATAAGCACTGTGTTAAAGGATAAAAGGACTTGAAGAGGAAAAAGTGGAGTTTTGGGGTGGTTACACACATGCACATATGTATGTTACGCATAAAATGTGTGTGTGTGCTTCAGCCACACAGAAGAGGCCTGGGACAAAGCACAGAGGAGTTTGGAAGACCTAACCAGTGGGCAGCCCTAGGCTGCTTAGAGTTGGGATTTAACCTTGATTACAATTGAGAAGTGATGTGTAGCATATAACAACTTGCACGTTCTCTGTATAACTTTTTAATGGATTCTTCAGCGAAATCAGCATGAGCAGGAAAAAAGTGAACTTCTGTGCTTCTTGTGCATTAGAAAGTGGCAAAAAGGTAAACAAAACATTTTAAAAAATGCACTTTTAATTTATTTTTCCCCTTGGTGGGAGGAGGAATATTTGGCACCTTAAACGTTGTTTACGTGAATGTTTTGGAACACTGGGGAGGTGGCAATGCAATGTTCTGTCTTCAGTTCATTTTTCAAGGTTTTCAGATTAGAGAGCTAGAAACAGGGTTTTCTAAATAGGAAGTCTGACCTAAAAAGATTTTTGCGTAGTCCAGGTCTGCCTTTCTTTACTATTCTCCTGCTTTTGAAGTGGATGTGGATGATCTGGTATCCATGTGATAACAAAAGTTTTGTTGATCTTTTTTAAAATTATATAGGTGCGATTTAAGAAATGTTGCTAGTTTCTCAGAAAAAGTCCGGTAACTAGGATTTGAAAGAAATATCCTTTTGCACTTGTTTCCCATCTCCTCCTTAACATTGGTATAAAGACATTCTTTAATTGGAAAATAAAGTGTTTCCTGAGCAACTCATGTTTGTGTAGTTGTCTACTTAGAGGGGAAAAAAAAAGACATCTTCAAGTGTTCTGCTTTATGAAGTGGTTTTGCTAGTTTGTTTGTGCTGTTGAGCTGTTGATAAAAAAGAACTTAAGTGCTATGATTTGAGGCCTGTGTTTTGTACATACAGGCTAACGACATATTTTATGGTCCTTTTAACATTCCCTTAGAGCAGTATATACATGATATCTGTTCGAAGTTACAGTTCGATATGCACAGCCGTTTCCAACAAGATAACTGTGTTAACAGGTGAGCTATTTTCTATGCAGTACAGGAATCTTCAATACAAGTAAGTTAATAACGAACAAAATACGAAGTTGTTCAGCCAACACTGAATTAAACGTAATGGGCATTTTGCAATGCGTCCTGTTTGGTAGAACATCGTGGTGATTCTGTGGAGCACCCAGCTGCCCTTGCTGAACGCTGTTTTCTGGATTTCTTAACAAGAAGCAAAGGATTTCTACCTTTTCCCCTTCATCCTGGCTGCTTTGTTTAGAGTCATGTTCTTAGTTCTTTTTTTCCTTGAAGTATGTATTTTGGGTTTCCTTACACCTATGGCAGAGAGATGGTTCTAAACACGGTGAAACAGTGCGGTGGTTAACTCAGGCACCAGTGGTCTCTCTCCTTCTCCTACCTCACTGCTCCTCACTGATGGCATTTCCCTGGTCAGTCTTGGAAAGTTCAACAAAGTGGAGAAGGACCACCACAGTGAAACATGGGTAGTCCTGAGTATTTTTTATAGTAAATTATGACAGCGTGCTGTAGATGGGGGAGAAAAATATTTTTTGTGTTGTTTTGAATTTGGGAATGACTTCAGGCCAACTTGTCGGTTACGTAATTGGCTATGTGATGGTTTGAGGCATTTACGTCAGCCAGCTTTTGTGAGGTGATTTTAGACAGCTTGAGGCCTTTTGAGCAGAGTGTGTGCTTCTGGTTGCTTTATCAGAATTGTTGCAGTATGTAAATTGGAACCAAGTTTCAAACTAAAATTTAGTGCTGTCAAAGACTTAGCCGTGGGATAGTTAAATTGCAGTGGCAGCAGAGACCCCCTTTTTGTCTCCAAGTGTGCTGTTGTTGCCAGTCAGAAATGGAGTGAATGCAAATCTTGCCCAGAAAGCTCTTAGTTAATGCCAGAAGCTCAGAAAAAATGCCTCAGTTTATGGCAGCTAGGCTGATGACGGGAACAGTTTGTCACCACATAGTGCTGTGCATTAAGCACGAGCAGTCGCCAACAGCATGACACACTGAATTCAGAAACATGCCACCTGTTGGTTACCTTCACAACTTTTTTTTTTTTTAAATAGTGCCTAAGTAATAGCAACTAGAACTTAGATTTTCCTGTTGCTAACGTGGATGTATAGTGGTAAACCAACAGTTTTGGACTCTTGCGCAGTCCTGGAAGTCAGTTGTATTTTGCAAAACCAAAATTGAGGGCTTTTCTAGCTGTGGTCGACACAGGATAGCGGGTTCTGAATGATTTGAATGCATTGAGTGTTAGCCAGTTCAGTGATGCTCGTGTGTCATTATTCTTTCCAAATAGGATTACATACCCAACAATTGCTAATGGGATTCATTTTTATACGTAATTACTACTCAGGAGTCCTCGCAGAATTACATAACTGCTTTCCTTGAACGCGCCTGTGTGTGTTATCTCAGTTCTTACACAATAAACCAGTTTCACCCCTTCCCTTTACTCAGTTGTGGATAGAAATTACATTTTTAGAATTTCCCCGTTCTGTGGTATCTCACAGTCAGTAGAAACTCCTATCGCATGTGTCACTGGCATTCTCCAGATTTGGATGGGAGGTTGTGGGAAAAGTTTGAAGAAAACGTATTTCTGATTGTAACCTTGCTCCTTTCAGTTCTGTGCACCTGGAATACTGCGGTGTTCCTACAGAGGCAGCTTATGTGAGGTGACCAGAAAGGAGGTACTTGCTGTAAGTAATGAACTTGGCATGCAAACATGGGAAAAACACAACACCCTAAACAAACACTTGAAAAAGGCTAGCCTGGGAGTCCTGACATTGTGCAGGATATTTGGCTGCTTCATAGATTACCTAACCCAACTTAGCAAATTGCTGCTCTTGGCTAGATTAGAACCAGAACTGCATACAGAACAGTTTAGGGGTTACACTGCATGGATGCAGTTGTGGTCTGCCAGGGTAGGGCTTACTTTATGTAAGCCCTCAGCAGGCAGGTAGAATGAATTGTTTCTGTTACTGCAAGGTAATACATACTGAATCAGATTTTTCAGTGCACCTGGATATTGAATCACCAAGTGTTGTAGTTAAGTGGTTAGTACTTGGTTAGGACCTGGCACAGTTTTTGGTGGGCAGGGGGAGTTCCCTTTCCCACTTCGTTCTGTCAGCGGTGCCTAAGTTGTAGGTGGGGTTTCTTGTTTGCTTTCATTTTTGGTTCCCTTCCCCTCTTGCTTCCCTTGAGCAGTTGGTAGCTACTTAATCAAACTGCGTCTGCTTTCCTTTCAAAAATTTTTCCTTTGCAGTCTGGGCAAGCACCTTAACACATCCTAAAACCCTGGCTGGTCAGAGTAGATACGGAGCCTAAGCATTTGAGTTAGGAGATATATCCACAGTATTTAAATATTGTTCTGACTATGGTGGATGTTGGGATTCTTTTCGCTGTAACATCTTTGCAGTCGTGCTCAGCTACATGTCACGTTCCATTACCCAGCCTGTTTTCAGCGGATTCTAATCTTTTGAGCTACTTTGACTTTGCTAATTAACTTTGTTATTGCTCTAGAAACATAATCCTAAACTTACCAGAGTAACGGAAGAGTGATCAGTCTTTTCTTGTCTCCTATCTGTTAAATAGGTACTCACTAGAGGCCTTTTTCTGTGAGTGGTAGGAATCTGTACTCCTCATGAACAAGAGTCTGTGATGAGGTAGGACAGGTTATTGGCATAATCAGTGGCAGTTCTCTCTTCCCATGGAGACATTAGTGGCCCAAAAGCATGTGGTGGTTTGGCTGGAATTCTAAGTGCTTTTGCTAGACAGTAATGCTGCGGTGTTTCAATGCCCATCCTGTAGCAAACCCTTTTGGGCAAAAAAAAGCTGTTATTTGGACAGCTTCTGCAGTGCTTCATATCTCCCAACTTCAGATGCTTTGCTGTCAGAAACGGCACAGACGTGAGTCTTGCGTTTTGGCTGATACCCTCATTGGATGGGGGTGGATGTCAGATACGTTTCTTAAAACTGCTAGGTCAAGAGCAAGCAGCCTTTGGCTACACCTATTAAGGTACTGTGTACTTGACTGCATGGATAAATAACAGTGTTGTACATGGCATTCCTGGATATTTCTGAGATGTTTCAGAGAGATGGGTGATAATTTCCTGTTCAGCCAAGGAATTCAGTTTTCCCTTTTTTTCTGTAGCACTTGGAAATTAATAGGGAAAGCTGAAAACTCAAAGATAACAGAGCAGGCTGCTCTCATCTCTGTGCATTATTTTCAGTGTATGTCAGTAGTAAAAGTATTTCCTTAATCTTCCTCTGTCCAGTGAAGCCAGGTAAATGCTTTACTTAGCAAATTGAGATGAAAACAGTGTTTGTTCACTGAAGGAAACATTAAGAAGAGGTAAATGTTACGGGTTCTTAGTTATTCCAGGGTATGCATCCACTTACTGCAATCAAGAGTTTGAGTTTTATTAGACTTCAGTCTCCAGAGCCTTATTTTGTAACAATAATTTATAATGCCTTGCCTGGTAAAATATTCTTAGGCATGAGGCTGCTTTGGACATCATGATATTAAGGTTATAATATACTTAATAGTTTTCCAAGTGAAAATGTATGTTTCAAGGTGGTTGAGAAGACAGCATGTTGCACTTGTTTGGATACTGCTTTGCATGTGCATTTCTGGATGGAAAGCTAACGTTTCAGTTCTGTACCTACAGATAGCTAACAGTTCAAAACAGTTAAAACAGTTCAAAACTGTTGTGAAAATGATAAAATGATAGTAACGAGGAAATTATAATGTGTTGCCGAAAATTACATTTTCAGCAGCTATAAAATTGTGGTGCTTAGTTCAAATGATAACATTTGCTTTAGGAGGTATTTCCATTATATTACCGTTATATTACGACGAGAAAGCATTAGCTTTTTTTTCTTTTTTTCTTCTCTTCTCCCCTTTATTCCTCCAGTGGTTCCAGTGGCGAGGTTTCTACAAACTGGTAACCACAGTAAATCCTTGGAAGAGGAATTTCTTGTTCAATATCAGTTTGATGTTTCTGTCATGCAGCAGTATGCAGCATGTATTGTTCATCAGACTTCAGTGTCAGGCTGTAGTATATAGTCTTTATTCTGCTGACTGATTAGCTTGCTCTCAATCTTCATAAAACAGTCTGACCTCTTAAATGGTTTGTTGGGTCGCAGGATGAGCTTTTTTTTCTCTCAAAACTGATTGTTGCTCTAAATTGTGTAGTGGTTCGTGAGTAATAATGACGTGGAAGCAATAAACAGTATTATGGTTTTGACATTTTCTTGGAGGGTGGCTATTTTTAAAATACATTTTCAGTAGTGGTGCTATTTCATTCTGTAGAAGTCTAAATTTGCTAAAACCTAAGCCTAAATTTGATCCTAAGACTTAGCAAATACATGGGTTTTGCAATATGTAAAATCCTTGCCTTCGAAGAATAATTGCCTTGATTAGAGTGGCAGTTGAGGTAGAAGAATAGTAAGGAGAAAAGTACGTTTCCCTCTTACTCTAACCCTGGCCATAGCTCTTCCTCTCCCCCCATCTCCCCAGTACTGCATACATTCCTTTGGGGAAGAGGAGGAGCCTGTGTTGCTTCTTTCGCAATAAGAATTCTGTATTTACCCTACGTGATACAGTTTTTTTTCTAAATGCTTGGTGAGTAAGGGTTGCTGAGCTTCAGAGGCCATTAACTGTCTTTCATTTCTACGTGTTTTTATCTGGTAATGACCACCGTTGGCTAATGTATTTTATTTATTTTTGTCTATTTCTAGGGTTTTGTTTTTGCACTGAATGTAGCCAGGACGGATCCTTGTGGGCTTTGGCAGCCCTTGGAAACTGTCAAAGGTAAAAAAGAAATCATAATAATAAAAATCCAAAATTCAAATTGCATCCTTGAAAGTTGGAGGTGAGAAGAACACTCACCTATACTAGTTTTTAACCACTTCTACAGTATATTGCTATTGTCATGTATTTTCTGGTGTGTTATTTCCTGTGGCTTTGCATGTAAAGGCTTTTTCTGTAACAGCCTGATGGGATTTGTGTTTGTCAGCTACATTTGATGCGTGTGGTGGTTTTCTTTGAAAATAAATTAATTTCTGATGAGATTTTAAAGTCACTGGATTCCATAAGTAATCAGTTCCTATAAGCAATGAAGTTAAATTGAAGCTTTATTTTTCTTCTGGGTGCTCTTGCTTTCATCTCAGTACCTCACAATTCTCATTTAAAATGACAAAAACTGTTCTGTTCTTTTTCCATATGTTAAATTTTGTGTTGCTTTTGTACAGTCATAACAAGCTCCGTGTAATGTGAAACTAGCAATTTGATGTAATATGGCTAGATCATTATTATAAATGAACACTTCTGTGTCCGCATACCTAGGTAAAGACTAATGGTTGCAATGATGCATCAAGGTGGTTGTGTTAGTTTCATTTAAGATATAATTCATTACAGTACAGCCTTGTTTGAACTGTCTCTTTTCAAGTATGGTATGTATACAGGATCACCATGCTCTGAAGAGCACTTGTATGTCTGTTTTGCTTTGTACTCTTGAGAGAGTTTAGGATCTACCCTCAGTTTCTGCTTACTTTCTGTAATGGTGACAGTTTGCACAGCCTTGCTCTTCTTTGAGGGTTTTCCTGTTGGCCATATCTGATTCAGACTTCGCAATTCATAGGAACCACAATTGGTTTTACATCAAAAAGTGCTGCTTTTGCAGCTGCTGTCTTCAGAAGCTAGAAATTATTCTTTCCTCTGTATCAAATGAAGGGCACTGTTTTCTTCTTCAGTCCGTATTTGATGTCTGCTGGCAATCAGAAGAAAAAGTGTTGAAAGACCCATTTGTTAGATATAAAGTGCTTAGTTCCAATAATGCCTTTTTGGTGACCAGCACATTTGAAGACACATGGATTCCAGCTCTCTCCTGCTAATAAGGGTTTTACGCTTCTGAACGACAAATCTTTCTATCTGGGGAACAATCACCCTTAGGAAGTAGAAGTACCTTGTTCACTGGTATTACTCATCAGGGCTTTTTGAGGGTATGGAAATTTGGCTGAGGTTTTATTCACTGGAATATGCTAGAATGCAGTAGTGATGAGCTAGGTGCTCTGCACTGTTGTGGTTACACTGAATTTATGACTGGTAGCTGCATCCATCATCCTGATACCACTGAAAAAATTCTGTACATCTTTGCTGCAGAAAGAGATGAAATACAAACAGGATGAAACTTGACACTGATTTGACCATATTACATTATGGTAGGAAAATACTATTTTAGGATTAAATTTCGTAAGAATCACAGTTCTTCTATTAGTGAGTATTTTTATCTTTGAGAATATTAGATTAAATTTTAAAGAGTTAAATAAAAACTAATTAACTTCAGATGTGCATCTGCTAGGGTGTATGTTGGCATACCTGTATGTCGCCATTTGTCAGACTTCCCCTGGAGTCCTTTCCACTCAGGCTGCAGTTGGTTAATTTTTCCAGAAGACCTCAGATGAAGCTGGAGGGCCTTAGTCCTATTTGAGGTAGTTCTGGTGGATATATGCAAGAGTGGAAGAAGAGGATTATCATACTGTGACCTTTTCCAAGACTGGTTTTGTTAATAGGTGTCAGATCTGAAAGTCTGAACAGACAGTCTGTCTATTAACTTTGTCATTTTATCTCCAGGGAGTGTGGTCCATCTAATGTTGGAAATAACTAATATAATGCCTGGGACTTTGGAAGCTGCTGGGCGCATTTAGCTGGGCTCCTGTCCAGTCCTGTAGGACCCTAGTACAAATTCTGATTCCCTATCTATCCTCTTTGTACAAAATAAGCTATGCAGTGTATGATCTTTAGCCCTCTGCTCGGAAGCTTAAGAGGCTTGTCACTGCCAACAACATGGAATAATTACGTTGGTTCTTCAAATGCTGGCAGTAGGTAGGCACTTCCTTGGCTGAGAAGTCATCCCTAGTTTAATGACTATTACAAAAGTCTGACAGAGATGTTTTTTCATGGATTCAGGAATCCCCAAATGCCTGCTTTTGGCAATAAGAAAGATGGAAGTGCAGCATTCTTGTGCCAGTGGCTATATGAATCCTTCCTTTCACAGGGAATTGAAGAAAGTATGTAAAAATGTATTGAATTGGACTCAGAATTTGTTGCCAAATACTTTGTCTCCTGAAAAAAGCCAAAAGCAAGCGTCATGGGGAAAACTACAGCAAAAGGATAGTGCTTAGCAAAAGCTTCCTCTTGCAATAACTCCTGCTGTCTGTGGCTTAAGGTCGTCTTATACCAGCTGTTAGGGTTTATTTTTTTAAGTGGATTTACTTTTTTTTCCCCCTTGTGAATTTTTCTAGTAAATTGGGGCTTTTTAAAACTTCCAGCTTCTTGCCATTCCATGTGAGTGAGTTCACACTAACTGAGCATGGTATGAAATAATAGTGTGTTTTGAACATCAAAGCTGGTAAAATGTGAATTGTGGGGCAAGTGAAGAGTGAGTGAATCATCTCTTTTTTACCTTCTCCATTGCACTCTTTTTTGTTTCTCACTCCATTCTCTGAGCTTCGAATTGTTCTAGTGTATTTAGTCTGTCCTCAATGGGAGAATTTGCTTATCTTTGTTCTTGTACACTTTATTTTATGTCCTAGTTCTGCTGACTTCTTGGGAGATCTCAGAAGATAAACATAGCAGTTTTTTCAGAGGTTAATATTTAAGTTCTTCTAGCACTCCTAATGCAGCAACCAGTCCTCGCAGTAGGCTTGTTTTGACCTGACCTTGCTTGATTTTTTTAAACTTTTCTGTTGTGCTTCTGGATGAAAGAAACCAAAACCATTTTGGCTGCTGGACCACAGCGTGTCTGCCTACCGGCCTGCGGCACTTCCCAGTTACTTGATTGTGACGTTGCAAAGTAACATTAAGAAAGTCCCTGCCCCAGCGGTGCTGAGGTTGGGTTGGACACAGAGCATGGTCGAGTACCATGGACAGGGCCTGCTCGGTGCCTCTGCTGAGCCCCTGCGGCGGGACAGGCAGCTCGCCTACAGGGAGATGCTCATTTGGGGCACGAAGCTCTTTGTGTCCATGTCTGATGCATGTCTCGCTTACCTCTCGGTACTTAAGAATTTTTCTTATGTGCTACAGGCAGAATATCTTAGCCTTCCTATGCCAGCCCCATGATTGTAATTTTCCCACATTGTGTTTTCATCAGTTTCATTTGTTTCACATTAGAAGGGGATTTACTGAACACGCACATACTTTGTGCTTAGGGTGTTCACTGCTAATAGAGCACAACCCCAGATTCCTTTGGGAGTATTTCATATGGCATTTTACTTGAGGTGCTTTTCCTTTTGTTTACTTAATCTCCTTGTTAAAGTGATAAACTCCAGTCTTGTGTGTTTATCTTCCTCAGTGCCATGCTATGGGGACAGGGTTGAAGTTTAGGTTCATCTCCAATTAATCCTGTATGAGTCGATCATGAGTCCTCTCCGATTTTACAGCAAAGATCCAGGAAGGAGGTGAAAGCTGAACACATTTCAAGGGCATCATTTTGTGTTATGTTAGAAATAATTGTTTTGTCACACTGTTTGTCGCACTTCCATGCAATGGATTAGGCCATGAAAGAGACAAAATAATACATCTTCATATATTGCTAGCTAGTATAATTCTTCCAGCATCTGTCAGGTCTCAATCAGCTTCTTTCATATGGTTCAGAAAGTATTGTCTGAATATTTGGGGTGGTTTTTGACAAACACAATGTTTTTGATTTGTTAGATTAAATCTTGGGCTTGAGAAGGGTCAGTATATTCACTCAAAGCCATGGTACTGATTCTATGGCTTGTTAGTCTCCAGTTCATGAACTCTTCAGCAAGCATTTTCTTAAATTGCGAGTGTTATATCTATTATGCCCTGTGCTAGCATGTGAGGGTAAAGGATAAGATGGAGCACTGCATATGCAGTGAAAATGCTAGTAAAATGGAACTTCATGTGAGGAAATGCCTATTTGTATCTGTGAAGTCCGTGCTGGTAAAACCTGTTTGACTGTGCTATTGAGTAGTAATGTTCCTTATAGAGAAGTCTGAACCTCTTGGTTACATCTACAAAAGAATTAGGTTCTTTGTAGATACTGAATATTCTTGCTTAATAGTTCAGAGGTTCAATATTCACTGAAAAGGGAAATAAAGTTTTTGTGACTAAAGCTATGATGATAGTAGTAAAGTTTTTTTTCTGAGGTTCCTCACACCCACACCTCACAGAGAGAATTTGGTGAGAGTTCTGCTTTATCCTCATTCCTCTTAACCCAGGAAGGGAAATTGCTTTAAGTCTGAAAAATGCTGCTGCTTTGCATGAGACTCTGATATTACTGAATATAGCCAGCAGTTTGTTGGTTATAACGCATGATAAGCTGTATGCAGCGTTTTGTGGCTTCAGGCCCTTTGTTTGCAGAATATTCTTCATTCCTTGTGACAACTGAATAGTCATGAAAGATACTGTCTACCTATGCATGACATAACAGAAGGCATTTGCAGTGCATTGGCAGCTTTACCTTATGAACCGCCTCTTAACTTTGAAACAGAAGAGGTACAAATGAAGATGACAAATTTCCAAGCTTTCTCTTTTTGACATCTTTTCAATTTGCACTGCCAAAGTTTCCAGGCTTGGAATTGCTGTAGTAAAGGACGACAGAAGAGTCAGAAGCTCTGTATCTGAGGTGCAGATATGATGTGGAGAGAACTAGAATATGATGGATCTGCTGAAGTTTTGACTTCTTGACTCAGAGATTCCTTGCTGAATTTATGCTCTCTTACACCTGAAAGATGGCTTATTCTCTGGTGCCAAAGACATTCTAATCTTTGTAGACTCCCTAACTGTATTGCATGTATCCATAAGTTAAATTTTTAAGATTGGAATTTGGGATGTTGACTTTGAGTTGGAACTGCACAGACAGTATCTACCAAATTAAAGTTACCACGTACTGTTGGATACTGGAAACGCTGGGAACTGTTGGCCTGAGTTAAATTGGAAATAGTGACCTAAAGATGAATGGCTTTATCTGTTCCCTGAACCATTTAGAGCCTAGAATATATTTATTTCTAAAATGAAGTCAAAGAAAAAATTCCGAAAATGAGAAGTCAGAGGGTGGCTGGGAGTCGTAACAGTTTTTTCAGACTAATAACCTTTAGATTATCTGTAAGCTGAATCTGCGGTGCTTATATTACACAAAGCTATTTTCTAGTAAGAAATATTTGTTCAACTCTAGTCTCAGTGATTATTCCTTGCTGACCATAGCTTTATTGAGTAAACACGACAAATACATAAAATACTCAGCAATGACATATTTGAACATAAAAAAGAAAGCAGGTTCCTGCTAGGTGCTTTTTTTCTCTTCATTAAGTAGAACTATATCTTATCCTGAATAGCAGATGCCGTACTTGCTTGTGCAAAGCATAAATTCAGCGAATACATGCAGAACGTAAACATTAAAGGTCGTAGCCTAGAGTCATTATTTATGTGCACTGCAATCTTGCATAACACTGTTAAAGGCAGCAAAATCATTCTTTTAAAAATATATCTTTCCTTTTTATCTTTTAGGCAGTATTTTGCATTTCTGCAGAGCTTTGCACAGATCCTGTTCCCATGCAAACTGATGAGGGAGAAATACTGGAGGAAGGCAGTCCCAAGGTCAGTGAGGTAAACACCGCTGTATTTTGGAGGAACAAGAGCTTGCTTGGCTGAAACGGGGAATACATGGAGTGAACACTGACTACTGGTGGTATTTCTAATAAATGCCTGCATGCAAATAAATAATTTCTATGACCCTGGAGACATTTAAGCATAATGTTTTAAAGGCTTTCAGGAACATGGGCTTTTCTGTAGCCTGCTAAAGGTTGAAAAGCATGTCTGAGTTAGGGCACTACCAGGAAGGAAAGAGGAAACTCTTGAAAAGAAGTACTAACTTTGATTGTGTTCTGTTTGTTAGAATTGGAAGGGCTTGTCAAGGTTTTTGTCCTTCCCACCTGCTCTTTCAACTAACTTCAAGAATTAGACGTGTGAGCCCTTAGGTGCAGTTATCAGTGTTGTTTGTGGATTACTGAATGATTTGCTTCTCATTTCCTTGCACTTGCCAGCATGTGTTTTGTTGTGAGACTGGATAGGGTGTTGCTTGTAAAGGTATCTGTACTAGACATACCTTGTAGAGACAAGAGGCTGTTAAGTGTGCTGTTGAATATCGTTTTGGTTGTGTCCTGCTTTGTGCTACTTCCTGACAATGCAGGTATTGAATCATGAACTACTTTGGTTTGTATAATGTCACAGTGATTATCATATTCTTCAATGGGTTTATAAATGTATTTTTAGACCTATCTCAACAAGTGAGTGTTCACTTTGCAACTGTTTTAAAATACAGCTCCTAAATTTCATGAAGGTCCAAATCATTGTTACCTTGCTTGTAGTTTTCTGTTAACCTACTTCGCAGCTGAAAAAGGGAATGACTGGAGGACTTAAAAATTTATCATTATCAGGATGTAGTTTTCTGAGAGGTGCTCTCGTGGTTTTATGCTCTAATAGAACAGAAGGTTGTTTGAGCTCTAGTCATCATGCTAGGAGGTGATTAATTCTGGAAACAATTTGCTGGTTGTCCTATATGTACTTTAGGAACTGTGTTAATTTTAAATGGCTTTGAAGGAAGGCTCAGGATCAGGAACTGGCAAAGGAAAACATATCTGTGGATGTACCTGAATCCACCCAGATGATTGAATGCTTCTCTCAACAAGGATGTGATCACACACATCAGTGGGGGAAAGCTTCTCTTTCTTGGTCTCGGGAGAGTGTTATTGCTATAATAGTTGAAGAGTTTGTCCCGGAAAAACTTAGGCAATGTCTATTTCACTATATTGTCTTGTATCATTAAATTATATACTTCATTTTAAAAGGTTTACATGATCTAGTGAGCCATTTTCATAAAGATATTTTTCTAAGAGATTTTTTTAAATTTCAGTAATGCAGTTGAGTTTCTTTCTTTCTGTCAGGACTATTTTTCCTCTCCTCTTCAGACAGATGTCATGAATTTTTGGAATGAATTAGTTTTGTGCTTCAAAGACATTAATATAATTACCTATCATTCATATTTTATTTGGATCTTTCATTTTTCCCCTTTTATCCATTCCAAAACACTAAGCTGCAAATAAAACCCAAGTATATAACTATTGTTGTGCTTATTGTTCAGATCAGTGGATCGTCTATGTTCTTTTCCAGCTGTTTATACACATATTGGAAGTACTAGGGATCCTTTTGGTCCCCCCTCAGCTTACATTCTGTGTTCAAAATCCTGTAACTTATTTATTCTTTTGCCTTCACTAGAAAATGATTTTTTGAGCCTGTAAAAGAAATCTACAGAAGTCATCATCTTCTAGCATTTTATTTCCTATGAGCATTCAAGAAGGACTTGGAACATTGGGTGTATTAGCAGCTCCTTTGAAGCTCTTCTCTTAAACGCTGTAGATTTTGAGCTTGCAGCTCATAGGTCTTACTATGAGATTATTTGCTGCTGATTAAGCATGTTCAAGCTACCTCAGTGACAATACGTTTGATTATATAATATATGAGGTCAGGTTAAGGCACCTTTCTTAGCCTTTGTTCTGGATTTCTAGCATTTCTAGCCAAAAACAGATGTGTGCAAGTGATACAAAGAATTAAATTACTGCTTGTGGTAATTCATAGCATCTTTTATTGGCTACACCAGAATAATTATAATGAAAAAGCAGGCAAGATTTCTCTCTTGAAATTACTTCTTCCGTTTTTTTGGGGCTTCAGCGACAGTAGTAAAGATTGTTGCAAAAGATGGAAGAAAAGATTATAGAATTTGTTTTTACACCTTTTTGTTTATATCATGTCACATAAGATTTTATGTTTTTACGTAAGGTCGAAATGAAAAGCCACTTCATGTTCAAAAGGCAAACGTCTACATGCTGGAATGCCTTGCTGTCAGCTACACTTAAAGTATTTTTCTCAAGTAGGAAATGGTCTTGCTGTGATTATGTTGATACTCTTTTTTCTTTTCAGAATGCAAGATGCTCAGGGGTCTGGTAGGTATTTCCCCACTGTTAAGAATTTCTGTCCTACTGTTGTTAGAGGTAAGCTTGAATCAAGTATTCAGGGGTGTCAGGGTCATCTTGACAAAATTCTCCTTCAGTGAGGTAAGATGAACATCAGGGTAAAGGGGTCGGCGTACTGCAAGAATTGTGGTGCCAGTCTTAAAATAATTTTAAACATTGTATGTAGTGACTCAATGTCATACAGCGGGAACAGAAAGATAACCTACACTTTATGCCTTGTGTACTGGCTTGGTTGTGCTCTGAGATAACAAGGTCAAGTCTTGAGCTGAGAAGATTTACTTCTGCTTCTGAAAAGGAAGAGAACATGCTTTGTGTAGAGCTGGACAGGTCACTTGAAAGATTAAATACATATGTGCTTCAAGCTAACATTACATGAAATATGATTAGAAAATGTAGTCCCTGCTGTCAGGCATCAGGAGTGGTGGTCTTGCTTGACTCCAGTTGGCATGGCAGTATTGCTGAAGAAGCTGAACTTCACGCTTGCCTTTGCTCTTCTTGAAGTGAATGACAGAAATCAAGTAGCAACTTCTTGGCAATTAAGCTTAAAGAAGGCCATTGGTGGGCTCAGTCCTAACTTTTTTTCTGAATGTTCGTTCTCCCTGCTGTATTAATGTATGCATTTTAAATTAATTTTGCATTTTATTTTTACTACTCACGCTGTTTCTAGTGGTACAGTGATTGATGCTGTATTAGTTGTACTGTGCTGTTCTCCTTTTCAATTTTGCATACTTGGAAAGCTTCTGCACCTTTTTTTGCAGGGTGTATCCTTTTGTTCTTTCCAGAGTTGCTTTCTAGCAAAGAGTGGGTTCCTTCCACACCAGCCTCACTGTAGGCCTCTTTTGGAGAACCCTACTGTGTTGGTAGCTTTGTTGCCTTTTTTTCTTGTCTAAACTGGCTCCATTGTTTGATCTCACAGTTTCTTCCTTGTTGTCAGACTGTCAGAAAACACACTTTCTGTTAGCATGACATCAACATGGTAAAGGCAGCAGGCAGCTGTCAATAGCACCCGTCTGATTCCAATAATCAGATAATATTGGTGCCACAGAGAGGGAGAAGAACGTGTACAAATGTGAGCTTTTTCTAATGTGCTTAGTTTTTGAAGAAGTAGTTATTTTTGGCAGACGTAGAAGCCACATTTGACAGGGAATATTGGGTCTGTTTTATCCATGTGATCTGCAGATAAATATCATACAGCAATGTGTCTTTCACTTTATAAAAAGTGGTGTGGGGGAGTCTGTTTTTTGTCTTTTCTGGATCTTCACCACCACTCCACCCCCCTTTCACTTTTTTAATACAAAGTTTTTACATAGAACCCAACAACCTCTAATGCTCTTTGGATTATGATTTTTTTCTAACTATGTTTTATGGTAGTTGATTTGCCATATTCGATTATTGAGCTTTTTCCATTAACAGCATTGGTACTCTGAAGATGTCAACAAGCTCTGAGCTTCTTGTTCGTGGCTGATTTCTTTTCAGCTGCTTTCATCCATCTGTGAAAGATTATTGCACACACAACACTTCAACTTTATTTCTCAGTTGTTCATTTACTGTAAAATATTGCAGGAGGCAGCTAGAAGTTTATGCGTGACTGGGAATATTTTTAGATTTCTTTCAATATTGGTCACTTGTTTTGAGCTTAAGTTGCAAACATCTTTCTCAAAAAATGGGATTGAAATTTTCATGTCTAATGGCATAAAAATTCTCCCCTCCCACCCTTGATGTTCCTCATCTTTCAAACCAAAAGCCACTGAATTATGCAGGGAAGAAAAGACGTTGACCTAAGTAACAGATAAAAAGGTATTTATAAATTCATTTATGAGGTTTTTATTCAGTGTTGTATATGAGAGGAAAAAAAAGAGTTAATTCTGCCCTCTTGATCCTTTATATGATAAAAATCTAGATACGCAAAGTTGTGCTGAAAAACGTGACTCCACAGTGGCCATAACAACATGCTTTACTCCTGATAGGTGCAGGGAAAGGAAAAACAAACCTTTTGTACTGTATGTATATTTTTATTTCAGGTTTTTATCAGTATTTATAAAAAATACGTTGGAGCAATTACCAAACTGAACAGTAGCCTAGAAATCAGGCTACATTTCAATACTCTGTGGTGGCTGTTAATCATTGTTTTATTTCAAGTTGCCCACCTGTTCTTATCTGTCAGTGTGAATCTTCCCCTTGTGTTATTGCCTGCCTGTTCTCATTTTTCTTGCCTCTTGGCATCTAATTGTGAGCCAGCATTTTCCTTCTGTTTAAATCACTTCAGTACCCTGGTGGTGGTGGCTCTGCTTGTTTTATCCAGAGGCAATCACACAGAGGTGATGAAAAGGTTAAAAAGTACACAACACTTACTCAAGGATTTAAGCTGTTGAGACTAAGGAAATTTAAACCTGCCAGAATAGGGTTTGTATTTGATCTGATAAATTACACGTTTTGATATTTATAAACAGAAGCTTAAAATTCAGAAGGAAGTGTTGTTAGGAGGAAGAAATGCCAGTTGGGAGGAGGTACCTGTTACTTAAAGAAATGTTTCACTAGCTGTGTTTATGAGTAGGCTATGCTCAGTTTTTGATAGTTGATGCTACTTGATGTAGACAGTAGTGCAAAAATCAGGCTGGTGTCTTTGCTTGGGATTTACAGTTAACATAGTAAGAAGAAAAACATAACTGGGTAATTAAGCTTAACACTATGTCCAAAACCTCGACGCCTGTTGTATCTCTGGGCCTTATAGTACTACTATTCAATGATACAGAAATGAGTTTCTATTCAGATGGCACTTAAGTATTTAAAACATTCAGGCTGAAGGCCTATACATTAATTAAATGAACAAAATGCTTTGTCACTGTAATTAAAAAAAGCTGTTACTGTTTTCCAGTTTAGTACTGCCCTCTGATATATGGTGCTTAAAGGCTTGATGGTTTCTCTTGCAGAATGAATCCCTGCTACTCTTGAAAATTTTGGCTTATTACAAAGAGGTGTACTTTCAGCCTACAGGAGGTGTACTTTTGAGTTGAAGGAGTCTAAAGTCTTTGTATAAAATATCTTGTAAAGTCTTTTGGAAGTAGAGAGGTGTTCTGCCTAGCAAGCACATACCTTAAGCTTTTCCAGAAGGGCAGCAGTTTAAGAACAGTTCTGAGCACAAAGATAGTTTTTCACAAAAGAAACTAATGTTCTCTTCTTCATGCTCTGCTAGCTTCATCTTTCTAGCCTGAAAATGTTAAAACTTTTTAGTAGAGCAATTTCAAAACCAAAATCTTTGCATATTGTGGATTTAAAAATAGAAGTGTAATCTCCCATTGAAGATTGGACTTGGTTTAAATCTCAGGTTAATAAAGTTGTCCTTTCGTTTAATGACATATTCCTAAAACTTGTGAAAATGTTACAACAGATTCCTCTTGTTTTAAAGAGAAATTAACATAAAAGTTCTCCTGAACTTTTAATGCCTTGGCCAACAAAAGAACCTAATAAAGCTTTTATAGGAAACACTACATAAGTGGACCTTTCTACAGCAGGGAGGGAAACCTGCTTGTCAGTTTATAATCTTGATCGTTGAAATTTCAAGGCATTGTAGCAAAGAACTATCAATCATAATGCATTATCAGGGTCCACTGGCATTACAGAACAGCAATTATAAACAAGTTAAAGTTGTGGAGGAATTTACAAAAAAGAACATGTAATTAGACAGTGCTACTTGAACTATTTTAGGAATGCTGTTCAGAGCTTGGATGCTTGGGCATTCTTAAAGGAATTCAGTATGAAGTGCAAGATTTTGTCAGTTGGCCCTATTGTTTTCTACAAGGGCAAGACAGATTACTCATTTGAAACTTATTTACCCATAGCGAAGAGTAAGATTGCTAAAATATAGATATCAAGACTGAAAGATGACTCTCTCTATTTTCTTTCCTCTGTATACCCTGAGGTATTTTTAAGGTACAAAAAGGGAGGTTAATATGACGAGGGATTTTATTTCTCTTGGCAAATACCATCATCTGCCAAATTGACTTTGCAATCTGTAAGGACCTCTTCATATGTATGGTTCATGTGGAGGATATGTAATGGCCTGGAAAGGCATTGCAGTGAACAGGTGCAAATCTGATTTCTAGACTAAAAGATACTTCAGTCTCAAATAAAATTCAGTTTAAACTCACAGTTTCCATTATTCTAATGGTTCGTTCTTTTTCGTAAATGTTTTTTCAGTAATGTTTGCTTGGCTAATAGCATCTCTTCTTCAGTTGAATACAGCAGCTTGTAATACTTTGCAAAACAGACAAAAAAGCTTTAAAAATGCTTTAAAATGCTTTAAAAGGTAAGAAAAAAAGTAATTCTGCATTTGAGAACTATTGTGGTGTATAGTCCCTCTATGATTTTTAGTGCAGAGATGGTCAGGGCCATTGCTTTGTAGCTTTGCTTGGAAAGTATCTCCTTCCATGCAAGTGTGCTATTGGCACCCAATTTGAGGGATGTCCACCACCTTTTCAGAATAATGCCCTTTGATCTCTTTCTCTTCAGTGTTGGCTTTACAAAGGCAGTGGCAGTGGTTGTAGTCCCTAGCAGTGTGACATGTTAAGTTCCTTTATAATCAGACACTTAAAAATCATAGAACGGCTCAGGTTGGAAGGGACCTTAAAGATCATCTACTACCAACCCCCCTGCCATAGGCAGGGACGTCACCCACTAGATCTGGTTGGCCAATGCCTCATCTAACATGATCTTGAACGTCTCCAGGGATGTGGCATCCACAACCTCTCTGGGCAACCTGTGCCAGTGCCTCACCACCCTCTGAGAGAAGAATTTTCTCCTAACTTCTGATCTAAATCCCCCCTCTTTTAGTTTAAAACCATTCCTCCTTGTCCTGTCATTTATGCATTTGAGCAGTGTTGCTCCCCATCTTTTTTGTCAGTACCCTTCAAGTACTGAAAGGTTGCAATGAGTTCCTCCCAGAGCCTTCTCCTCTCCAGGCTGAACTCTCTCAGCCTTTCTTCATAGGAGAGGTGCTCCGGTCCCTTGATCATCTTTGTGGCCCTCCTCTGGACCCACTCTAACAGCCCCCCTTACTGTTCTGGGGGCTCCAGACCTGGATGCAGTGCTTCAGGTGGGGCTTCACAAGGGCAGAGCAGAGCAGAGGGGGACAATCACTTCCCTCGACCTGCTGGCCACCTCTCTGTTGATGCAGCCCAGCATGCAGTTGGCCTTCTGGGCTGCAAGCGCACACTGCTGGCTCATGTTGAGCTTTTCATCCACCAGAACCCCCAAGTCCTTCTCTGCAGGGCTACTCTCAATGAGTTCTTTACCCAGTCTGTGCTCGTGTCTGGGATTGCCCAGGTGCAGCACCTTGCACTTGGACTTGTTGAGCCTCATTAGGTTCCCGTGGGCCCACTTCTCAAGCTTGTCCAGGTCCCTTTGGATGGCATCCCTTCCTTCTGGGTATCGGGTGTTCCACTCAGCTTGGTGTCACCTGCAAACTTGCTGAGGGTGCACACAATCCCACTGTCTATGTCATTTATAAAGATAGTAAACAGTACTGGTCCCAGGACAGACCCCCGAGGGATACTGTTTGTCACTGGTTTCCACATGGACATGGAGCCATTGACCACCACGCTCTGGGCGCAACCTTCAAGCCAACTCCTTATCCACTGAATGGTCCACCCATCAAATGTATATGTTTCCAATTTAGAGACTAGGATGTCAGGTGGGACCGTATCAAAAGCCTTGGAGAAGTCTAGGTAGATGACATTTGACATTGGTTGGTCTTTCTCTGTCAACTGCCGCAGGTACTCCATCATAGAAGGCCACCATGTTGGTCAGGCGTGATTAACCCTTGACGAAGCCATGTTGGCTCTCCCAGATCACCTCTTTGTCTTGCACTGATAAATGTTTTCAATCCTACTGTCTTCTGGCAAGCTGAGGGGAATAGGTGTTCAAAGAGAAATTTGAGCCACGGACAGTAAAAGCTTTTCCTTACTGTTGGAATATCTGTATTGTTTGTAGTCTGGGGTTGGTTCATTAGAAAGCGTAAAAACTGAGTGGACTTGCTGACCTCATCTATTTGCAAGATCCTAAATGAGCAATTTCATTTTCACTGGGTGAACTACATGGTTATAAATTTATTTCACTTCCTTGAACTTTTTTTCCCCCTCTCATTGCCTGTGGAAGAAATGGAGATGTGGTTTGTGGAGAAGCCCTTTCTTTTCTTCTTGCAGCTAAAAATAGTTGTGATGGTCTTCATCGTTACAGTAGACTGAAGAGTGTGTGGATGGCTAAAGACACGTGTACTCTGCAAAGGCATTGTGCAACGTCAGTTCCCCTGAGGGTAAAAGCAACATTAAAAGCATGTCAACATTTCCTGTCACTGGTTTTAAGTCAACTCACTCAGACGTTTGGATGGTAGACAAGAAAGACAGCGTATTATGAAGAAGGGAGAATGTGATAGCTGTCTACAGATGCAGTAAGCCTATGTGGAATTAGATTTCGACAAAATTGTACAGAAGTACATTGATAAAATCATATTGATAGGTTTCAGCAGATACAGAGCTTCCATGTGTGGTTCTTACACAAATAACTCCATTAACATTTGAGTTTTTGTTTGAGGACAAGTTTGTAATGTATGGGAACAAGAAAAGCCCAGGTTCTTCCTCAGGCATGAAGCAGATGCTGCAGTGGTTTTGTGGTCTGTCAGATACCCACCATTGGAATCACCCTGAGAAATTACGAAAAACTACATAAAAGCCAGCCATCCACGTTGTCAGTGGCTCTGCTGTGGCTAAAGTGAGTTTGAATTTGCATTCTGATAACTGGAGAAATTGGAAAGTAACTGTAAGTTACTTTAAGTGTTACTGTAAGTGTGAAGGTCTGCATTGCCTCTGCCATTTTTTCCTTTTTTTTTTTTTTTTTTTGGACAGTGGTCAGAAGTGAATGTCCGTGAAGAGGCTGAAAGCAGGGTGAGCATATACTGAGAGAAGGCTCCCAGCCTCCTGTTGGTTACTCAGGGACTTTCTGGGCCAGCAGCAGTTTGTGTGTTTACAATCCATGCAAAGACTTTGCCTCCTCTGAACACAGAAAAGAAAGTCAGTTCTTTCTTTCCTTTCCTGTCAGATCAGATCTCTCAGGGCTGACTGACTTCAGCACCTCTTTGCCTGGGTTATGTCACTTTCGGTCGGTCCTAACAAACAGCAGTGTTTGTGCACAGTGAAGGTGATTTAATGTGTGGTGCAAAAGTGTAATTTAGTTCTCAGTAATCGTGATTATCATCTGCTTTCTCAATCTGTTAAAAATCCTTTGTTGTTTATGCCAGTTGTCCTTTTGTGGTAAGGTGCCATCTAGCTTTCCAAATCTAAGGGGAAGAAAGCAGTTAACTTGTTTTCTTTCTTCTCTGTCAGGCTGGTTAACAACGTGTATATTACAATATCAGCCACTTAGAGATGTCAGTTTAAACTGCTATAACTTGTACATGTTTGTCTGCACCATAAATAGTAAATTAACTATAAACTGAGTTGCCTAAATCCAGTCATCGGGCAGCCTACAAGTGGCTGTTCAAAGTAGTGGGGGAGAGTGAATTGTTCAAGAACTTTGAAGTTAGATTTTCCCCTTAAATTTTTGTGAATAATATAGATAGTTAAATACGTGACTTACTCGTGTCTTACTAAATCCAGATTTTTCTGGGATCCATATTACACACGTACAGAAACATAAAGGGATGGAGTCCATTGTCTGCTGTGCCACAGGACACTGAGAGCACTTCTGCTTATATTCAGAAAACTCTGCATTTTGAGCCTTGATTGCTGAACTGTTATTCAAAGCTGTCTTAGCTTCAAAGTTGTAGATTTCAAAAGTCATTCTGTCATACCACAACTTGGGTGACGTAAAGAAGAAACCTCTTTGCTGGCTGAAGGTATTACAAGAACTGTATCTCTTGCTGCAAACAGTTGGGTAGCTCAGAGTGCCTCCGGACCAAGATTCAAGTGAATTACTGTATGTATTAATGACTTGCTGTTTTTCAAATACTTTGCAGCTAAGTAATGTTTTTATTTAATTAAAAATAATTATTTAATCTTGTCTGTACAGTAGGAAATGTTGCTGGGCTTCTGACCTTTTTAGCATTTCCAATGTGTGTGACTCTTGTCATTATATTCATAAAGCTGTTTGTTTTAAGCTTAGCAGGGAATTCTTGTTAAGCCGCTGGGTATTTTGGAGAATATTAGATAACAAAAGCATCTCAAAAGTTAACTTAGAAAATAGGACATAGTTTATTTCTGGAAGTACAGATGATTAGTTGGAGTTGGTGGTAGAAGAAACATCCCTAATCTTTTAACCGCTACTGCAGATTTGGTTCTTAAGTGAAACATAAATTACATATTCTGAGTTACATAACTTTGCTATTCTTAATGATTTATTGAGCTGCTGTTGATAATCTGCCCTGTTGCTCTGTAAGGGTAATACATACATGTTTGGTATACATTACGGTGTAGGCAATTATAGTTACTGTAAAATTTCCCTGTGTCAGGAATTAAAGTACCATTAGGCTGCAGATACCAAACATAGGTGTTATATTAGTGATTTTTAAAAAGTAATTATACAAGAGTTAAGTGTGTTAGTATTCAAAAGAATAGCCTGTGCCTTGCAGGGAGTGCTGAATGTGATTGTTAATTTATCAGTAAAATTACGTTAGTAAGTTTTCACTTCTCTTTTTACTAACAGGAAAACCAGTTAAGGCTGCATGATGGTAATAACATTGAAATGCTCAATCTAGATGCTGATGAGAAACTTCAAGAAAATAGTGAGTAGGCTAGGAGGTAGTTGACATCTTGTGTCAGTACTTTGTTGAATAATGGAGCTGTGTTTTACCAAAAAAAAAAAAAAAAAAAAGTGTGGTAGAAATAGGTTCAAGTAAAAACGGAGTAACATCACAAAGCTGAGCAATACTGCAAAAACCTCAGAGGGTCCAAAATTCAGGTAACTTTTCCTGTGTATCTTCTCTAACATTTTCCTGTGCATCTGAGGAAAATGCTTTGCTTTTTTACTTGAGGAAAAGGAAAGTTAGGGACTGTGGATTTTTCAGTAGATTTTTTTTTCTTTTAATTTGTATGTAGTGATTCAACTTTTTTTGAGTGTTTTCATCTGTGTGCTGAAGGTAAGATTAAGGTTTAATCTCAAAAGTATACTTTGGGACTAACTGTTGCTATTCTTTGCAAGATTTGAGATGCTAGCTAGCTCAACAGCAGTGCATCCTTAAAGGAAAATATTGAAGTGTTTGCAGCTAAATGGCATGGATTTTAATAAAGGAAGGTAAATTTAAAGGTTAATTAAACACATTTTTATCTGTTGATAACGAGTAAATTTAACTCTCATTGAGTTTGTCTGAAATGCTTACATGAAGCCAGGCAGAGAGGTGACTCAGCTCTGCTTTCACTTGTAGTAGAGATTATGTTTCTGTTACACCTGGGGTTGTCTCTGATATTTCCGACAAGTTCTTCTAACTGCTCAGCATTTGTAGAGCTTCCTCAATTGCTAGCTGCAGTGACTGGTGACTAATTGCTTGGTTTTTAACGAAGTATTAGCGAGACAAAAGAAAAGCTGATGGCCTGCTTATGGTTGCTCTGTTGCAGCAGGTGAGTGGGAAGGTGCACTGGTCTAAAAGTAAGTAGTTGTGATGAAGTACCAAACGTATCATTCTTAAACTGGACCTGTCATAGGCTGTGTTGAAATTAACAGTTAAATTTAATCATGGGAAGTAAAATGCCACAATCTGCAGACAGCAGCTTTTGACCTTGGCTGTTCCTCAGTGAAGGAAGTCTAGTTACGTGCTAGATAAGGTTTTCAGTTCATCCGCTGGAGATGCTAATAAATGAACGTTCTTATGAGACTTCATCTCCTGTTCACTCAGGTGGCTGGCTAGTCTTTTTATTAATAATAATTTTAAAAAAGTTATGAGAATGACCTCTTGAATAAGTGGAAAAATAGCTGTCTCATGAAGCTGCATTAGTATGTTTTTATGGCCGGTGAAGGAAAAAAAAAAAAGACAAAATACTGTTTAGAATGTGTAACTTTTCATAACAAGTGTAGGATTTCTTACAAACATTTCTCTTTTTCTTGGGAAGGTATTTGGCTTCTCTTATGCTCAGTTCAGTTTTGGTGGGCTAGGATACTTAATGAAGTTGTTGAATCTTGTTAGGAGAGTGCTTTCTGAAATCAGCATTCAGAAAAGATGGGAGTTCTGGTGTAGGAACCTGCTGACCCTTCAAAATATTCGAACCTGACTTTATCTAGGAACTCCAGATTAGGTATGCTCATTAATCAAATCCATTAGTGTTTCACTGAAGATCTTTCTAAAAAGATTTGTATATAAAACTGGTAACAGCTGCTGCACTGCTTGGGGAGGGGGAGTGTGAGTACTAATGTTGTTATGTCTAAGATCCTTCTGGTGTATCTCATTCTTCAGAAACTAAGTGTTGAGGTGTTTAATCGTGAATAGCTTTTGAAACTTACAAAAACACAAATTGTTTTATGTATTTAGAACACTCAATGTATTTTGTCAAAATGTGGAAATTCAGATACTTGGATGTTTAAGGGAGAAAAAACAGCTTTGAAATTAAAAAAAAAAAAAAAGACAACCTGCGGTTCCTTGGTTCCTTTTTTAATAGATGAAGGTTTTCTATTGACTTCTCCCCTGCTATTGAAGGGTCTATTTCTGGTTCCTGCTTCCAGCTGCCAGAATCTTGAAGCCTTTACCACCTCTTGCCAGGAGAAACAGGTGTGGAGCGCGCTTTCTTTAATTCTTGAAACCCATGGCTCCCCCTGCAGTCCTTTTAAGAGAAACTAACGTGCCTAAGACCCTCAGCCATTCCAGCGTTTCTTCTTCCCTTGGGAGAAATGCACTAGGTACAAGAGTTTTATCTTACCTTGAACCTTCCGTGCTATTTCTACATATTCAGGATGACTTCATCTCCTGTCTGTTATGTAAGTCAAGAGACTGAAGACTTCGAATACCCTTTTTCCGAATGCTGTCAGTTTACTGGATAAGATGTGGTTGTTGTTTATTGCTGAAACATAGTGAGGAGTCTGGACTCCTGCTTCCTTAAAAAGAAGCGGAAAAGACTGCTGGACATGATGTCGTGATGACAGATTGAAGAGAAGCTGAGAGACTTTCTGAAGGAAGAAATGTCCATAGGCATTTTGTAAGAACTGTGGTTCAGGAGAAAAAAATATTTCAAGCTAATTTTGGCTGTTAAGTGCTGTTCCTATTTTCAGTTCATCCACAGGTAGTCACTTAATCAAAGGGGGTGCTACTATTATCATCGGGGAAATAAGACCTAAAAAATTATATATACTTTTTATTTTCAAAAGTAAATATAGTGAATAAATTAGCTAGGTCCTAAGAAGTAATTAAAAAAAATATGTAAATAATGTCCATGGAATGTTCTTTGGTCAGTTTGTTCATTAATTTTGTTTTCAGATGGCAGTTTGTCAGAGGCGTCTCTAAATTAACATGAACCACCCAGCAAAGCACTGTAGACTTTCAAATGTCAGGGAAAGCTGAAAATGCATAATCTGACTTTCTAAGCTTATTCTAGTATTTTTAGAACGCTATATCATGTATGTTTTTCTTACAAAAAAAAAAATCAAAAAAAAATCAATTTTAAAATGAAAAAGCATATCACTGATCATGAAATAATATTTACCATATGCAAACAAGCAAGAAAATTAAAGGCAGAGTTCTGCAAAAAGAGTTTGTGCTGGATCAGATCTATGGAATAGCCTTGTACAGAGAATCATCGAATGGTTTGGGTTGGAACCCAAATGGTTTGGGACCTTTAAAGATCACCTAGTCCAACGCCTTTGCCGTGGGCAGGGACATCTTTCACTAGATCCAATTGCTCAAAGCCCTGTCCCTTTCAGTTTGTAAAAACGATCTTGTCAGAACAGAAAAGCTTGTGTTGCTTATGTTTTGTAATCCTCTAGCACACAAATAAATCATAATATTTATATAGATAGACATACAAAAGTATACAGTCTACAAGGACTTGCAAAACTCAGTGTTGCGAGCCATGTTTGTACAAGTTATTTCTTTGCTTACTAATTAGTATGTTTTACAATTAATTGTATATCTTAAGTTGCTCTTTGAGTAGGTTAGGTTTTATTTATGTTGTGGTAGTGAAGGAGGGACGTGTTCCAACATTGTCAGACTACTTTCTTGTGTATGCATCAGTCATATGTTGTCTTGCACTAAGGGATATCTGAAGCCCGAGTACTAGGCTTTTATTCATGTAAAATCTATTCTCTGCCTCAGACCTTTCTTTATTCTGAGCTCTCATTCTTACAGCATTGTGGAAGGTTTCAAAGCCTGCAGTGGCTGGTACCTCTAGGCAGTAATCTAAAAGAGGACATACTATGGATCTGCTACAGTCATTGCTGAAGAGTAATATGGGAAGAAATATGCAATAGTTCAGTTTTTCTCTTTTTGGTGGTTTTGTTTCTGGATTTTTTTTATTACTTAACTACTTCCTAAGACTTTTCTTAGACCTTTACATACTGGAGTGCCAGCTCCTTCTGGGTTGGTAACTTAGTAGTGTTTTCTTCTTTCTATTAACTCTCAACATCAAACCGCCCTTGTTCATAAGATCACCAGGAAATTCAGATTGGAAGGGACTTCAGGAGGGCTCTAGTTTAACCTCCTGATCAAAGCAGGGTCAGCTGTGAGGTCAGACCAGCTTACAAGGGATTTTATGTAATCTGGTCTTGAAAACCTTGAAACGTGGAGACTGCAGAACTTCTCTGGAGGACCTCTTCCACTTCTTGACTGTCCTTGTGAAGACAAGTCTTCTCATATCCAATCTGGACTTGTCTTGTTCCAACTTTTGCTTGTTCCCACAGGTCCACTGCATTGAGCCAGGCTCCTTGCTGACCAGCCCTACAGGCGGGTACCCCCAAAGCTGTCCTGGAGCTGAACAAGCCCAGCTCCCTCAGCTTCTCCTCACGGGGCAAGTGCTGCAGCCCCAGAGCATCTTGCTGGTCTCTGCTGCAGACGTTAGTCCACTTCATGGATGTGTTTCTTGTGTTTTCTTGGGGTGCCCCAGACTAGGTGCATTATTCTGGATATGGTCTAGTGAGCGCTGAGCAGAGGGAATAATCAGTTCCTTCATTTACTGGCAAGGCTCTTACCAATAAATCCTGGGATACTGTTGGCCTTTCCTGTCAGGGCGTGCTGCTGGCTCATGATCCACTTGCCATCTGCCAAGGCCTTTTCCACAGAACTGCCTTCTAGCCAGTCATTCCCCAGCCTGTGTCATGGCCAGGGCCTCTCAGGTGTGGGGCTCTGCAGCTGTCCTTTCTGAATTCATAGTTCCTGTAGGTCCGTTCTCTAGCCTGACTAGGTCCCTCTGAACGGCAGCCCTGCCCTTGGGAATGTTCACTGGACCTGTCCACCCTAGTTGGCATTATCTTAAACACCCTGAATACACCGTATTGGTCCTTCAAGCTATTGATGAAGATGTTCATGAATGATGATGGCCTTCATGATGATGAATGGACTGCCAGGACCAGACGCACGCAGCATCCCACACTTTACCAGCCTCCAGGTAGTGTACAGCCATTAACTATTACCCTGAGACTGACCACCCGGCTGTTTTCTTACCAGTCCAGTTGTTCATTGTAGTTCCCTGATACTCAATTTCTTAAAGTTCCCATGTCTCGAGGCATTCCATTGTTATTTTTTTTTTCTCAGTGAAAACCTACAAATTAATCTTTATTTTGTGAATTCAACGGTTTCCACATTCATGATTTTTTTTCTTGCTCTGTGACTAATTTTCTTTGTGAACTTCTTGAGAAACTTTGCCATTGCCTTTCTGTAAGTTACAAGAAGCCTACCCCTTTTTTTATTTTCCTTCTTTTCTTATAATGTAGGTTTTAGTAATTTCAGATAGTTTTACCTGCTGTCTGAAGTGAAGTAAGCTAATTAACATTTTGGTAGATGGTACATTATTTTTTTTTAAGTTGCTTTGAAACAGATTGTGTTTAGACCTGTGAGAATGCTATTTTTAACCCAGGGTATTTGTAGTTCTTGTTTGCTTACTTTTCCTCTTTATAATGGCAATTTTGATAGATTTGCATACTAGATAACTGTGTGCCTGAAGAGCTACACCACTAGCATTTAAAATTCATAGTAAAGCAACAGTTCTATTGACAACACTTTGGCAATTGCCTTGTCTTGGTGATCTGCTAGATGTTCCAGTTCTCATCCAGATTTCTTGTTTATGATCTAATAAATTCCCATTCCTTTCCAATTTTTTGTTGGTTTTAAAGTCTTTCTAGTTTGATCTTGAAAGATCTTGATCTTTTACAATCTCTCCTCTTCTACAGGTTCATTACACTGAATTTCTATTTTATATGGGAATCGTGTTAGTTTAGCATTATGCATGCTGTATGCAATTCTTCTTTACTCGCAAACATTATATAATTTCTTCCTGGTACTAGCCACAAACCGTTCCTTTGCTTACCATTCATGTGAATTGTGCTCCTCTCATACCAGCAAGAGGCTTTCCTCAACCCACCTGAACGCAGAGTAAACAAGCTAAAATTTTACGTTGTATAGGAGTAACTCTAAAACATTTACTCTCACTCAATAGAACCATGTTGTTTTATGATGTGGCCACAAATCTGTAGCTATTTTACCAGTTGTCCTAGTTGTTTTTGTTTATCATCTACAACAATACAATTAGTGATACATTTCTCTTCCACCTGGCAGTTACGTGTTTGATCAGGTGAGACTAAATGCGTAAAAGTGCGAGTTGTTCAGGGAATGGAAATGCAAAATTCTTTGGCTTTCAAACTTTTGCTTTTAAACAAAATACTGTTTTGACTCTGGATCACATTGGGTACATGCTCACAAGTGTGAAATTACCTTATATACTTACTTGGCTTTGTTTTCTGGATGTCATTACCAGCTTATAGTGTATCAGTTTCTCAGTATGTTTGTGATTTTGCTTAGGGCTGTGTCCACGCAGACAAATAACATAATTTCTGTTAGCCCTGTTAGATGTCAGTGCGTACATAACATTTTTTGTCAGTATATTTGACCTGTCAACGGGATCAAGGTAGAAATGAGTCAAGTTGCCTCTTCTTCAGGAGGGGACACAAGGGAAAGGCTGAGGTAGTGGTTGGTTGGTTTGTGGTGTTTTGTAGGTTTTGTTTGGTTTTGTTTTCCTCCTTAAATGAATAACTAGACTACGTTATCTTTTCTGACAGAATAGTGTTCTCCTCTACTTTCCATTCCCAAATGTAATGGATCCATGGGGTCGTAGATTTGTGTGTGATGATGATTTATTTGCTCTATTTGTTGTATGGCTTGCTGAACATCGCAGTGTGGCCTGATTGCTGACTTCATGTAAAGCAGAGCATTGCTAACTGTGTGCCTGGATGTTTGTGTAAAATACTAAGTGCATGTGTTGAATTTTTGTAGAAAGAGAATAGTCTGCTACCTTTGCAAAAACTTCTGGCTGAATGAAGTAATTAAATGAAGCGTGCACAATTAATGATAACATATAATGTAATTCCTCTTTCTGGCCAATGAAATTACTGAAAAATGTATGCTAAAATTGTATTTAAAAAGCAAACAATTAAGCAGAAGGCTTCCTTAGTGCCCTTGGAATCTTTTATCATGTGAGCCAAAGGAAATGCCTACCTTATGTTGTCATTGGAACAGCATTTATTTGAGGTTCCCTTAGGCCTCTTTTTTTTTTTTTACCCTACTAACTAAGCAGTGTGTGTGCAGTGAAAGTCCTTCATATAAAGTTGTTTTTCAGAAATAATACTCAGCTTTTAAAACAGTTTCTATCTGTAGTTAATAAAGTTTTTTAAAATCTTTTTTTTTTTTGAGAGAGAGATATCTTCATAGACAAACGTAACTTTTTTTAAAATTCCTACTTTATACATAAGGAAGAGGCGCGGTAGAAGTCATTCAGAATAATGAAGGAAGTCCATAACGGAGCAAGATTTAGAACATAGATACCCTGACTGATAAGTCTCCTGCGATAGCCATTAAATCATTCTTCTTCCCTTGTTAGATTTTCTGAGAACTGTGCTATAAAATGATACCATAGCAATGGGGATGGAGATGTACATATGTTGCTAAGAAACTACATGGTCTGTTCTGGACCAGTCGCTCTGATAAAGTGGCTGCCTTAAGTTGTTGCATATGGAAAAGGGCCACTTTAGGTGATGTGCGTTTTGCTCCACCAATTTCTGACCTGCAATGCTTGCCTTTGCAGATGGAACATGAGGATTTTGTAATGGAGGGGCATGGCAAGACTCCACCTCCTGGTGAAGAAAACAAACAGTGAGTCACGCGTTTATTTGAAAAGGGCCTTACCATAGTAAATGGTGTGAAGCACTCTTGTTTTAATGTGCTGGAAGCATTGGTTGTTCGTTTGGTGCTCGCCCTTTTGGTTCATTAAATATCCCTATTTAATAGTGGATGGTGGCTGTTAAATAGAAATAAATCAGGATGTTGACTTGCCTTAAATTTAATAGCATAGAAGTACGCTTTGCAATTTCAGAAGGTAAATCAGAATTTGTTGTGAAAGGGATAATCGTTCTGGACGCTTAGCGCTGAGGCAGTGAGTTCCATTTTTTCTTTTTTAAGTGAGAGTTTGTACGTGAAACTTTTATATGTTTCTTCTTCGGTAAAGTAATCTGAAATATGATAGAACCAGGGTCACCTTCTTGGTGTGCTATATGGTAGATTACTCCTCTTTGAAATATGAGCCTTCTTGAAAATGTGCTTTAATAAAGGAACTGAAATTATAAACAAAATGCTCTTTCAAGGATGAACAATATAAGTTGCTACTATTTAGTGCTTTAGGGGGAAAAGTTTGATCAGAGGGGAAAAAAAGACATTTCCATCAGTAAAAGGCATGGAGGAAACAGCATGGAGGACTTCAGACAGAAATCCAGTAGCAGAAGAGCAGAGTTGTGTCCTAAAGGTGTGTGGCAGTGATGGCTGCATTCTGTATTGTTCTCTTCAGCTAATGCAATGGTAACATAATGGTATCACAGTTAAATGATTTACCTGACCTACCTTGAGGAGCAAGCAAGATGGTCTTCGGGAAATACACAGCACAAATCTTTTTTTTCCCTGTGCCTAATTGGATGCCTCTTCATGAAAAGGAATTCTGTTTTCTCCTCAATCAGCAGTATACTTGGTGCAGGAAGGTTGGGATTCAGCTCGAGGTGAAAGTCTTCCTTACCTTTCAGATAAGCTAACCACTGTACATTCACTGCCTCTGTGACAGTGAGAAAATATTTCTGAGGTAGCCAAGATGAGCTCAGGGAAGTTCTAGTGCTGAGCATGCACATTTTTTCCATCATGGAAGTGAGCCAAACTTCTCAAAGTAATTGCTGCTGTTTCTTTCTATTCAGACTGCCCAACTACTGTGGTACCAAGAGGTACAAAGCTTGTTGAAGTAGAAACTTTCAGAAAGTTCCAGAAGGAAATCAGAGTCGAAATAAAACATAGGAGTTAGATTTCTGTTCTTCTGGATTGCTTATTTTGGTTTATAGTAGTATAATGAAACACGTTATTAGAGTGAATATATGGGGGATGTCGTCTTGGATTTATCCTGGCCTTTTGTTTGCTGTCTTATTTTAGGTGCAAGTGGAAGCTCCAGCTATTTTACAGTTGACCTGATTTCTAATTAGAGCTTTTCAAGTGCCTTACAATCTCCCTCTTCTCCAAAACTATGGTTACTGGAAAGAGAATGAGATCGCCGATAGGCAGTTGTTGTTTTATTTTTAAATCTAATAAATTTGTGGTTTGTGTATCAAATAATAATTTGATAACAGGCTAAAAGTGCAATTTCAGTAATGCAAGTAAGATAATTATTTTGTGCAGTTGTAGGATAATGCCAGGAATATTCTGTTGTGGGTATTGCTCTTCAATTTTAGTTGGTCACTTGAATCTTTTACTACCCACAATCGCAAATTTTCATCTACCTAACAAAATTGTCTGCTTACGTAGAGCTTAAAAGTTGTAAGTGACATTGTTCTGGCTTCAAGGATAAACGGATGATAATCACAAAAAAAGACAGGTAATTTACAGCCTTAACTTACTTCAAAAAGGCTGCGTTGTCTTCATACCGTTTCTGTGCAGATCTCAAAAGGAAAATCTGAAATTGCCTCTTTGTAATATTACTTCCATGAGGTATTAGCTGGGCATCGTGGAGCAGGCCTAGTGAAGGGCCACAGACTGACTGGCTGGAACATCTGGCAAATGAGGAGAATTTGAGAGAGCTGGGAGTGCTCAATTTAGAAATGAGAAGGGTCCAAGCTGGGCAAACTTACCCATGTGCGTAGGTACCTGATGAGGGGTGGAAGGAAGACTTGAGCCAAACTCTTCCCAGCGGTGTCAGCGGGGCAACGAGTACAAACTGAAACACAGAAAATTCCACTCAAACGTAAATGGGAAAATAAAACAACTTTTTTTTTTTTAAAGAAAAATTGTTGGGGGTGGTCAAGCAATGGAACAGTTTGCCCATAGAGGTTGTGCCTTCTTTATGCTGTAAGATACTCAAAACCCAGCTGGACGCAACCCTGAGCAACCTGCTGTAGTTAACCCTACTTGGAGCAAGGGGGTGGGGTTAATGATCTCCAGAGATCCCGTCCATCCTCAACACTTCTGTGATTTGGTGTATGTGTGTGTTTACTGTTGTCTTCTTGTTTGATTTGAATTAAAATTGGCGCTTGTTAATGAAAAGATAGGAAGTTTGAATGCAGAATCAGACGTTAGCTACAGAAGATGTGTCCTTTCCTTTCCAGCTGTTCATTGCACTTCCTAGAAGTTACTCTCTCTGCAGCTATGCAGATTTTTTTTTTTTTTTAGTATTTCTAATTTGCTTTCCTGAAAAGTTGTCCTTGTTAATTTAATCGCCTTTCATACATACCTTGATCTAGATAACTGTACTGCCATGCCACTTGGAAGATTCGGTTTCAGCAGCTGACCTGTGAGGGAGCTAACTTGCACCAGAGGGCTGGAGCAGTCAGCAAGGGTTAACCTTAGGCAAACCCAGCAATTTCTTAGTATTTAGCTGCATTCCAGGGGACTCAAATAAGGTTTGAATGTGCAATAAAAAAAAATAAATACTTCTGAGAGGCTTCCAGTGGAAGTAGCAGCTCTTGCCTAGCATTGGTCTCTTGTGAAATGCCATCTGCAAAAGTACAGCTGCATAATGGATTACAAAGAGCCAGCATCCACGGACAACTTCTGGCACTGTATTTCTGGAATGCAACAAAGTATTTCAGCTCAGTATGACTTGGGTAAAAACTTGGTATTTTAGGTGTACCTTCTGGTACTTAGAAAATGGTTTAATTATGAAAACTTTTATTTTGCTGTATGGAATGGTTCTCTCAAGCAAACCTACTGTAGGCTTGTAGCATTTCAAGATTTTTTGGTTAAAATGTGGATAATAACCGAGCTCTTGTCTGCTAGTATCTGTCAGATTTGGGGACAGGAATTCTCATTTTAGATGGTATATGAGGTCTTTAAACTGGTCATTTACAACGTAACTATAAGTCATTTCAGTTGAAGCTATTTTTGAAGTTACCCATTGAAAATCCTTTGTACAAATGAAATACGGAATGGGCATTCTTGTTTCAAGTCCTGTGAAAGATTTGCAGTTCATGCGTGGTGCCAGTGTCATATGACTGGCATGGTTGTGCAGCAATAAGGGCTGCATCTTACTCTGAAACCTGTGCATGGATGGACTCGTGCAGAGGACTGAGGCTGATGATGGCCACCATGGACCGTGCTTCTCCTCCAGAAGAGGAGCAATGCATTTGAGAAATTGTTACTTTGCAGATTTGAAGTAATAGATCACACCTGGATCATCTTTTAGTGAAAGGGAAATAATAAGCAAACAAACAAAAAAAAAAAAACTAGTTTTGTAACAAATATATATATATAAATGTTTGACTGACACATGGGAGAGGGCTGCTGGAGCCAGCAGCTATTCAGGCAGAAAAGAGAGCCAAGTTCATACATTTATTTGCAAGATAGGCCAAGCTATTAACCACTGTCTGATGCACCTCAGTTGGCTATTCCTTACCCGCTGTTTTATAGAGGTGTTTTCAACTACCGAAGTAATTTGTACATCTGGAAGTGATTCACACTGCAAGAAAGATAGCAAGAGAAGATCATCATTTACTAAGTATCATTGATTAGCCATATCGGATAGCCTCTTCCCTGGCTTGACAGGTTTATGTGGATTCTGAGGCAACAGAATTGCAGTCATGCCAGAAAAGAGATTGCAGCTGCGAAGATCAGAGAATTATTGTTTTAAATTTGGTCATGCTCTTTTAAATCCTTTTTTTAAGACTTGAGAAGAAATATTTAATGTCTTCCTGGACTTATATCACACTGTAATTTAAAGAAGGTTATACATAAAATCATATAGGCTGGAAAGAGGAATTGTAGACTAATAAAGTAATTTAGGTTGGAAAGGACCTCTGAAAGTCCTTTTATCCAATCCTATGCTTAAAGGAGAGGGGGATTTGAAGGTTAGATCAGTTACATCAGGCTGCTCAGGATTATTCTAGAGCATTTCTGGGCAATCTCTTGCAGTGTTCAATCACTCTCAGTAATCCTAATACTCGGGAATTTCCCTTATTGCAATTAGTCCGTCTTTCAGCCTTCCATTATGCATGTCTGAAAGTCGGGCTCAGTCTTTACTAAAACTTAATCTCTAGCTTTGTTTACTAAGCAGAAGGATCTCCCCGTGGCCCCCCTGCTTAGTTTGTTTTAAGACAAAGCAAACTAAGTGCTATCGGCATTTCTCTGTAAGTCAAATTAAGGAACCAGTTAATAGGCCTGTCTTCCTTCATTTTCAGCAACCTACCAATATTACGTGCCTCGCTGCCACGGTAGCATAAATCAACCAATATTATTACTCTTTTATAGTGATGCTGAAAACTATAGAAAGTCTTCTGCGGTATATCCTGAAGATAACAGCTTTGGCTGCTGGGAATGCCCAGTGTTGTTACAAAGTACACCAGTGTTCTTGTGAAGGGTTTCTTTCATGTTAAATTTCCATGAAGGACCATAGCCATAGCGTCTCTCTGTAGCATGAAATCGTGTTCTTAGCAAATTTAAAGTTAACCGTAGCTAAATACTTGCATAACAGGGTTTTTGCGTGTTGTTTTAAGGACACTCCTTACTATGGAAGGTATTGAGATTTGTCTCGAGTATCTCCATACCTTTTAAATTTACTGACAGTGCTAGTCAAAACAGAAGATTTTGAAAGTATTCGTGCTAGTATTTTCAAAGTAACCTCCAAATCCCAATTCAAATTATCAACCCAATTTGGGGTACCTAATCTGGATGTCAGCTCAAATTCTGTTGAAATTCATGACAAATTATGCCCTTCCTTGGAAACATCAACACTTACGTTCAAAATTAAAGGTCATAGCTTTTTTTTTTGTCTGTGTAGAATAAGTAGCCCATTAGATAAATCCTCTACAAAACTGTCTGTCCACCCCCTCCCCCCGCCTCCCCCCCCAAAGTCTTCTGTCCAACATCTAAACAAGGCACTGCTGAGATATGCACTATGTATGTAGTGGCCATGCTAGACGTTTTTGTTACAGGGTGTTGTGGTTCTGTTACTGTGTTAAAAGATGCTCCAGTTCTAGTAATAATTCAGACTAGTTCTGGTGTTGGCATCCGAGTGGGAGAATTTTGACTTTGACTTTTTTTTTCCTTTTACATCCTTGGAGATCTGAAAGGATATGGGAGGGCAGGAGACCACAAAAGTAGCGCTTGGGGTAAAAATTGAATATCTAGGCAAGGATTCAGGAATACTTTCATCACCTACATACTGTGCAAGTGTTTTTATTTACTCTGTGATGCTGTGGTGCGACAAGTTTGAGTTCGAAGGCAACTCTACCTGTGTACGTAAGGGAGGGGCCCGAGGCACAGAAAACCACTGCCCTTTGTTGTGCGGTGGAGCGGGTAGTAATGGATGAGGCAGCAGTGAACTCTAGCTGGAGAGCAGCTGTGTTTTAGCCATAAGACCGTTAAGTCAATAATGTTGAAAAAGCTGGCTTGCAATTCTTAAAATACACTACTTCAGACCAAAATAACTACAAAAATATGCAGAATATACTTAAGATTTCAGCACTTTAAATGCTAATGGTTCCATCAGTTCTCTTCCATGCTTTATCAGTTAGTGTTATGCTTATTTTTTTTCTTCTTTTGTACTTACAGATATTCACAGGAAAACTCTAGTCTGAGGTTTTATGCAAAAATCTAGTCATTTTTATGCAAAAATCATTAAAAATCAGACATTCTCTTCTGCAAGCTAGTCTTCAAAATGCTGGAAAATGTTTTCAATTGTCATTTCACTATTTTAAAAGTTACCCTGCTTCACCTACTCACTCATTTTTCTTTCAAACCTTGTATTAAGAGGCAGCAAAGCATACAGCATTGTGTCTTACTTTGTCATGAGCAGATACTGGCTTTTCATGTACCTCAGCTAACCTACGCCATTAGTATGCTGTCATTTAACAAGTATCTTCTTAATATGTGGAAAAGCAGAAGCTAGATGACTTGAGAAAAAAGAAAATAACATATAAGATCACACAGAAAAACGTCAGCTCTGGAGGTAAAGTTCCCGCTTACTATCCACATGTGTTTAACCTACATGCTGCTGAATATTGAGAGAAGAAAAGATTTGTGGGTGGTATGCATTCTACATTTCAATAGTATGACACTTCTTTTCCCTGGGATTTTACAGTGTTTTCTTCCAGATGTCTTCTGGTAAGACCAGGCTAGTTTGTTGTTTTTTCTAAGATCTGTATTTGTCCTACGTGGGAAGTTCACAAAACCTGCTTCTGAACTCTGCAGTATAATCTGATCAAGAGACTTCATATTTGTTGTCTTCCCAAACCAAGAAAAAAAATGTATTTTGTGTTCCAGTTTGCTGGTATTTATAAATACGGTATTGCAAAATATCCAGAGTAGACAGTGTTATATATTCCCATTTTAATTAATAATTTAGTAGTAATTCTAATTGCTAACAAAAACTTACTGTACAGTTTACTGTACTTTGAAGCAGAGAGGAATTGTGTACTGACTAAATTCCTAAAATCCCAGAGTCTCTTTATTTGAGAGACAAATTCTACCCCAGGCTCTACAGTCCCTTTTCAGGAATTAAACTAGCTACAAACACTATTAAGATCAGGTTAATTGTCCAAGAAGCCTTTTTAGGTTTGGTTGACTAGTGGATGTTCCCCCCCTTTCCTAGGCTGATGCTTCCTCAGAAGCTTCCTGAGGTAACTGCCTTCTGATGCATCATTTATACGGATGCCTGGAAATTGCTCTCCTTCCAGCTTTCCCTTGCTACTTAGATAGAAACTGATGGGTGGCCTCTTACACAGGAGAGAGATGAGTTGCTTACGAGTTGATCTGTGAACGTTCTTATGGTTAGAAATTTAGATAAAACATTGACAAACAATACAAATAAACCTATTTAGATCTGTTTCTATGCTGCCCTTCACAAGCACATACTTGTGATGTACAAACTTAACAGGTATGATGTCTGTATTAAATATAGACATTAAATATTATAGAGAATGCCATAAGTCCACAGTGCTCCTTAAATGTTCCATTTGTGATTTGTCCCCCACCTTGATGTAGAAGAACACATACTACAAAGTTAGTTCCTGAGATTGGCAGGAAATGCAGTTTAAAGAAACTGTTCTACCTTTTTGCCTCTGTACTGCTATTTCCTTGAGGACAATATGATTTCTTCCTTCTTCTCCCCACCTTTGATCCTCTTAGTATAACTTTTTATATTTTGATAAAAAATAATTTAAACTTCGAGTGCTATCCTACAAGTGCATGTCCTCCAGGGATTTCGTCTTCAGTGCAAGTATTTAGAAGTTCCTTAAACAAAACTAGTATTTTCCATCGATTAAATCAAATGTATTTCTGGTTAATATATTTTTTTTTTGAAATGCTTTCTGAAAGAGAAAATTTTGTGCTCCAATTTATGTTTGTAAAATGGAAGGAGTAAAACCGAGGAATTCTCCTTTTCAGTTACCTGTTGATACATTGATTTTTCAATAGGCTTGTCATTGAACTGATACACAAAGTAAAGAGGCAAAAGTATTTCTGCTTGTAGAGGTATTTACTGCTGAGGAAAAAGTGGCGTAGTATGTAAACAAGAACTAGTATTAGCTAAAAAGTTGGTGACCACTCAAGTTGCTGGGATTGACTTTTTAATCAACAGTAAAGATGTAAAACTTGAATATAACCTCATGTGATTGAATTTATTAATGATGAAGTTTACTGCAAATTGTCTTGGTTTTGAAAAGAATTTTGAAAACTTTTTTCAGTGGGAAGCATGTTTTTAATCAAAACAGAAATTGGAATAGTTTTGTACTTGTTCTTTAAAATGTAGTATGCCCTGCTGCAAGTTCTTGCTACACAGATAATAGAAACAGATTTAAAGAACAGCAAGAAAAAATTATGTAAGTGACAAAGATAATTCTGTGCCTCATCTAAATTAATGTTTTCTTTGTATTACTAATGCAAAAGTATAGTTCAGAAAAAAATCGGAGGTATCTACACCAAGTTGGTGCCACATGGTTTTGCTAAGGATTCTCTTTCTGGATTGTTAGAGGAAGCCAGTGGCATGATAAATGTGTATGAATTACAGTCCCCAAACTTACTTTTTTAATTCTAAATTCTCTCCAAAGAATAAATACATTCATCAACTCTTCTGTATTCTTTCCATGGACACCCAGATGAAAAGTTGAATATTCATTTCAAGCAGATGGAGAGGGCAAGTGGAAAAACACTAATGGCTCTATGTTATGTTCGGGTTTGTGCTCTCTTGTTGTTTCCTGTGTCCAGAAAATAGAAATCTTGGTGACTATCTGCTATGGCTTCCAGATGCCAGAAGTTAAAGGACAAAAAAGATAAATTATCTTAAAGTCCTCAAACGTGGTTGCAAGTTGTTGATCTCATCCAGAGCCGTCAGGAAGTGACCATCCATTATTGTAAAATATGGGGTTCATTTCTCCATGTGGAAGATAGGGCATGCATTGTGTGACTTAAAATACTGCTCTCTGTGGTCAGCATGGTATGAATTAAAAACTTGTTTACAGAGATATTTTGGAACTCCTAAACTGCATCCTCTGACATGCTGTGATCTGAAAAGCTGAGATAATTTCTTCTACTCCTGCCTTGATAGATCTGCTGAGCTCTTTGCACTTCATCAACATAGTCATATTTGGGGATTGTACTGGTTTGAGTTAGGTTAATGCATGCATCTGAGCATTTGACAGCAGTACAGCTTGTAGAATTTTCTGCATGGATAGTTAGCTGTTCCCTTTTTGACATTTCAAACTCAAGGGCTGTACATGAAGGCAAATTATTTAGGGGAGATGTTCAGTTCGCTTGGTTATTCTTTTTATTTTCTTTAACATACCGTATTATGGTTCCTTTAAGGAGAACAAAGGCAAATGGGTTGGTGCCAGCTCCAACCAAGATGCCAGAAATTCCTTTGCTCAGAGGTTTCCGGGCCAGTGACTGAACTCCCCCCACTAAAATTAAAGACAAGTTAGAACAATTTGCAGAGAGTTACTGGTCCATGTCACCGTAGATAAATAATAGCTATATACAAAAAGCGAAGTGCAGAACAGTTTCCTTTTAGGTGCAGAGGAAAAAAAAGGGGGGGAGGGTTGACTAAGACCATCACTTTCAGTCCAAATATCTTGCTTCTCTTTTCTGAGACTTCGCATAAATATTTGTGAGAAATCTGCTTTACATGGAAAGTCTAAGCCAAAGTGAAAAGGGATATATTGAATTTCAGTAGAGGCGTGTCTGAAGGTTCCATACAAGGAAGGGGGTCCTGTTGCAGTAGGGTGTTTGTAGACATGAAAGATAAGTTTTTCCTTAAATATTCCAGTCCTAATGCCTGCTGCTAGTTGTTTAAATTTGTTTAAAGCTTCTAGCCTTAAACAGAGGGGAGGGAAGGATTTAACCAATGAGGTTATTACTCCTTTTGAAATGCAGCGCAACAGCTATTGTTCACGGAAGGTCAGTTAAATCAATCCTCTAACTGGCATGGTAATTCAGGTGTCCTGAACAACCATTAGAAAGCAACAGCTTGCTGTACATACGGCTGGAGTTCCCTGAACGTGTTAATACTGGGAGAAAAAAAAAAATATATATTGTCTTTTTGCTGCTTTAGATTGGATAAAACTGATAAACTTTTCATATTTCATTGATATCTTGACAGTTTGTAGGATTTTAGAAACCAAAGATGGAAACCCATTACAAAAGGATTATAGTCTCTGAAAGTGAGAATTCTGAGATGATAATACTCATATAATATATATGAGTATTGAGATAATAAAGAACCTGCTTTTATCATATGAGATAATACTCATATGATAATAGCAGGTAATGAAGTGCTAAACTCCAAGAATTCTGATCTGCAAAAGTTCCCTTGTGCATTGTGTTAGTGCAGAGTACTCCCATAATTTGCAGGGATGTACGTATAAATGATTTCTGCAATTTAAAAAAAAAAAAACACAAACTTATTCAGCATTTAGAAGGGGACTTGGCTGAACGGGAGAAGGTTTTGGAAGGCCTATTGTTTCGTTTCCTGCAGTTAAGTCTCATCCGATTGTTTCCTGTGTCTATCTTTCCCACTAAGTTTGCAGTGTCTTGTCCAGTTTTGTTGAAGTGAAGCATTAGAGTAGGAAATGACAGCCCACTTACGATTGCCAGTATGTTAAACATCAGGCTGCCTGGAAGAGAGAGCAAAATTAACTTTCCACTAAAAGAAGGGCTTAAGGACAAAACAAAATCTTTTCTGTTTATGACAGTGGATTGTTAATCATATGTGCTTTGGGATTAGCTGCAGCCTATGCTATCTTCTGCCTGGGCTGGGAGGGTGCAAAACAATTATAGGAAGAGATCTGCACAGGACTTGTGTACTGGCAGGGCCTTGGCATCAAAGGAGAGCTGGCTGTGCAGGATGCTGGGATTAGCGGGGCAGAGTAGAGATTCGGTGGTGTGTGGCAGAGATTCGTAGGAAATGAGCTTTTAGTTTCATTGTTCGTGGAACAACGTTGTTACAAGGAAGATAGAAGGCTTTATCTGTCTCCACTTCGGAAAGGGCATTTGAGGAGATTGAAGAAGTGGAAGCAAAGCGATGGATTATTTATAGGCCACACAGCTAGGGAAAGTATTGTGGCAGATTGAGGAAAAAATTAGGTGGAAAAGTGGGTGTTTGCTAAGTTCTGTGAATGAAGTTTTCCTTCCGAGTTATCTTTCTGTGAACGCTTCATCAGTGTATAGATTCAAAACTTTGTCTTGGCCTTGAAGACGTAAATAGTTCTTAATGTGCTATGAACTATCCAGATCTCACACGCTTTTTGTCCCTGGCAAGATACGAGAACTGAGTTTTACTGAGTCTCCAGACCACTGTGCGAACATAAACTCTGAATACTGATGGTGTAAATATACTCCGTTCCTAAAATGTGTTGATAAGCGCCTTTGCAAAAGCGGTTGTAACCTTTTCAGAAATTGTGCAAACTTTTCCTGTGTCGGTCACTTTTCGTCATGGTGTTTTTCTCTGTAGAAAGAATTTACATTATACTTTGGCTACTATAGTTAATAAAAATGAATCCTGCTAACTTGCTTTTCACAGTTCTGCAGCATCAGATGTCTCGCTGCTCACTAAAGAGGGGGAAGGGGAGATAATATAGTTTTCCTTAGGATTGAGTATTTTGTCCTTGAAGAATGCTCTGACACTTCAAAGTCTGAACTCCTACAGAGGGGAGGCTATCTCTCTTGAACAACGGCTTAATGTGCAGTTGCTTTGAAGACTTCAAAAAGAAAAAAAGTTGATAGTTGATACAGCCAGATTTATCTATTGCCTTCACTTTCCAGAAGTGGTAGGCATTCAGCATCTCTGTTTGAAGAAAACAACTTAAACTTTTAATAACTGTCCCTTATCTAGACCTGAGCAACTAGGAACTTGACACAGGCATCTACCAGTCGAGGAAGCAAGATGCTTTGAAACCCAGATTTTAACCTAATGCTTTTAATTGTTCTCTTGAAATTAGTAATTTTCAGAGCACACAAGGAATAGTTAAGACTCATAATTCTGTTCCATAATTAATCTGCTTACTGTTTATTATTAGACATCGTGCAACTATGTGCATGCATGTCCCTACCCTAAAATTTACATTTTTAACTTAATCTCAGGAAAGACAAAGTGACCCTTCCAAACCCTGTTAACATGATGTAGTAAACGAGATGAAGTTGACGCTTCCTAGGGTGGTAATCCAGGTCAGTTGGTGCGCTGGTGACTGGCTGGGGAGGAATCAGCCTCCCATCATCCTGTTCCATTACCCCACCAGCCTTCTGAGGTCGATCTGTGGGAATCTAACTGATGAGCTGCAGTGGGATAGAGGACACGTAGGCCTCAGTTCACTTTGGGATTTGTCTTTTTGCCTCTGATACTCTAGGAAGCAAATTTTTCACCAGCAGAAAAAATGACAGTTGGTGAGAAGGCATCTGTACTATGAGAAACTTGTTAATATTTGAGGTTTCTGCGGAGGAATTATGTCCGGCGGAGCCAAGTTGACTTTTTCACTTCTATAGCATCAGCTATGAATAACATAGTAGGGGAAAAAATAAGTGTTAAATTTGTTGCCCCAGGTAATACGGGCAATGTAGAAGGCCCAGTGGGTGGAGGGCTGTAGGATGGTAGAGGTTCAGCCTTCAAAATAAGTAAGATGGCATCAACCCATAGGACTTTTGAACCACAACAAAATGCCAGCCCTACAGACAGGGAGTTTTGCATAACGACAGAATGAACCTGAATCTTTAAAAATTGAGTAAAGATCTGCAGATGGGATGGAGCAGATCTCCTTTTTGACGTGACAGCTAGAAGGTATAGTTGATGTAATCATTCCGCTACTGGACACTGCAGCATCGCTGTGCACATACAGTTGAAGCCAAATTTATTAGTTCTGTATCAAAAGGCCATCAGAAACGATCGACTTTAACTAGAACCAAAACGCACCTCAATGTGAATTAGAAAAAATCGCTTCCCTCCTAAGTTGAGGTGAGGACACAGAATCCATAACTGTAAGTGTTCAGTGTGCATGTCTGCTCAGGCTGGATCACGTCCTCATAGGAGCACTCTGAAGCATCATTACAGTTTTTAAGGTGCTTTATGATCCTCAGATGGAAGGTGCTTAGAAATGAAGTGTTTATTATCAAGTAAGTTTGTAGTACATAACAAGGATATAACCAATTAACACTAGCTGTTGACAGAGCTGTTAGCATCAGAAAGCTTAATGGTTAGGTTTTCAAGGGCAATTGCCCTCTGAAAAGGGATATGTGAGTTTTGTATATGCTCTGTATTTTTATGCTCTACTCGGTTTTCTGAACCGCCGTGCTGCTGCTTCTCCTTCCACAGTTTTGGTTGGAGAAATGCTGCATTGAAACAATAATATAAAAAACTTATTTTTCAGTGCCATGGGTAGTCAAGACTTAACCAATATGCCAACAGGAACAGATATACGGTGAAGTATGTTTCAGTTGGTGGCTTGGTTGAATTTTTAATACTAAAATAACAGTCCTGAAGTTGCTTCCAAATACTGTTTGGAGACAACATGTGGGTAATTTTCACCTCATCAGGGGAATCCACAGTTCTTTCTGGAAGACAAGCTAATCAAGGTAAAATTTAGGCCCACAGACAAACGTTTTTAACAGAATGGTAAATTAGTCAAGGTGTTTTATCAGTGCTGTAGTTATTTAAGAATTGCCCATACTCTGTTTTCTATTTGTTGGTTATTTGCTTGCCCCCCCCAGAACGTGTTGTGCTTTTAAAAGTTTTGCCTATTGAACAAGGGCAAGATGAAATTTTGCAGCAGTGATTTACACTTGATACACAGCAACTCAATTGAGTGCTTGTTGCTTAAAGACTTAACAGTATTGTCAACTCCTTGAATTGAAAGCTTCCAGGACTTCAGAATGGAGAGCTGGCAAGCCCTACTGAAGTTAAGAGGATTTATAAGTCTGAGTAAAACAATTTGGCTTTGGGGAGGGGGGAGTAAAATTATCTGTAGCTTTAGTGCATGCTCTCATACTTGGTGTGACCACTTGCATAGGACATGAAGCTTCAACGTTTGATGGAGTTGGTTTGGGTTTTATCTTTACATACTTAGAGCAATTATGTTATTCTCTTCAGGTCTTGCTGCAAATGAGATTTCACCACACTTCTTAAATTGCAGTGTTTGGATTAGCCCTGCCACAAAGCTCTGCAGACTGTTAACGTCTAGCAGCCTGATTCTCTGCTCTGTTTTAGGCACAGCAGAGAATAAATAGACACAGGGAGGTTACAGCACAGTCTGTAGTCCTGTTGAAGATCTCTTGTTGGGGGAATCCCTAATCTAGAGTTTCTGCACCTTGCCATGAAGGCAGCTAGTGCAAGACATGTCAAAAACTGAGCCATAATAGCCTTTTATAGGCCCCTGATGTTTTTTATAACATGTTTAACCAAGGACTTTTGTAGTATGATAATACGTACTAATGATTTTTAGTCAAATTCATAAGAAGTGCAGCTTTCCCCAAAATTCATCCCTGTGTAGAGTTTCCCCTTTAGACTCTTTCAAGTTAGTTGTGATATATGCTGTCTTTTTTCACTGCTAATGTTTTTGTTGTTGTTTTGTTTTTGGGGATGGGGGAAGATGGCTTTCTAACTTTACAGAATTAAAGATTCCTGTATGTTAAGGGTCTGATACGAAGGTGAGCATGCTGAGCTGCTGTCAGGTGTCTCTGGGCACGTTTCTGTCACACCATGTTGGTTCACGTGTCCGGTACCTGGTCAGCTAACAGGAGCAGGTCTCCCACTTTGCCTACGTGACCTTGAACGTGTGAAGACAGCAATGGCTAGACATGTTGTATGTTTGCAATGCACTGGGGGTCTTTGTTTCAGCTGTCGGAGACTTCATCTGTGGAAGTTGGAGGTGTGGGAGCTGGGGGTCGGCCTCTTCTCACAGGTCACTAGTGATAGGACTAGAGGGAATGGCCTCAGGTTGCGCCAGGGGAGGTTCAGGTTGGAGATGAGGAGACATTTCTTCTCAGAAAGAGCAGTCAGGCGCTGGGATGGGTTGCCCAGGGAGGTGGTGGAGTCCCTGGGGGTGTTCAGGGAGAGGTTGGACGTGGTGCTTGGGGACGTGGTGTAGCGGGTGATGGTGGTAGGGGGATGGTGGGACCAGGTGGTCTTGGGGGGCTTTTCCAGCCCCGATGGCTCTGTGATTCTACATCTGATGTTCTGGAGGGGCATCAGCAGGGGCTGCCAGCGCAACTGGCTGCCTTCATGGTAGCTGGCTCTGGGCAGAAGTCGGGCTGCTCGCCGTGTTGTAACACCCAACCTCTTCTCCCCTGCGCGACAAGCCGGCGGAGCAGCCGAGCCGCTCTCAGCTCGGCGGCGGGGCGCTGGCCCTTTAAGGCGGGGGGCGGGCGCAGAGGGCGTGATTGACAGGCGGCCGGCGCCACGTGACCGGGCCCCTATGTGAAGGTCACCAGGCGCCGCTTCCTTTAGAGAGAGCGAGAGCGAGGGAGGGAGCGGGAGAGCGAGCGAGCGAGGGAGGGAGCTCACGCCAAAATGGCCGACACAGCCGCTGCTGCTGCTGCTTTCTGAGCGCTGCAAGTCGGGGGGGGGGGAATTAAACACACGCACCGCACGACAAAAAAAAAAAAAAAAAAAAAAAAAGACGCGAAATTCAGCCCCGGATCTCTTTCCGTTTCCACTTCCACCTCGTATGCCTCAACTCGCTGGATTTAAGCACTGCTGCACTTTATGAGGTTAGTGGCGCGGTCCTCTTGTGGTGGCGTTCTGCTTGTTTTTGCCCAGGCGCAGGGTTGGAGCAGCCCGAGCCGAGCCTTCTTCCCCGGGCTTCTGCAGAGGGCTCTTTTCCTAGCGCAGATACCTCGCCTGCTTCTACGTGTAGAGCACTTGGAGAGGGGTTTTAGGGCTTTTTAGCAAGACGTCTCCGTGGAAGCCTAGATTTTGAAGAGATTCGTCATTAAAAGCACTTAGGCAAATTGCAGCCGATCTTTCGCCTTTTTCCAAGCCGGCCAAGTACAAGATAGTACAGAAAATCTCGTTTTATTTAAACGGAGCCTCCTTAAAGACCGATTTCTTCCCCACACCACCCTGAAGCTCTTAAATCTGCTGCAAAAATTTGCATAGGGAGCACCGGGTTTGCATTCTTTCTGCTGCCGGCTCCGGCGGGGGGACAGATGGGGAAGTGTTCTCAGCAGGCCATCCTTCCGGGGGGGGGTAAGGACGGGACACAAAAGCAACCGAACAAAAACCCCACGTCAAATAAGGCGGCCGATGGTGCAAAATGTCACCGGCCGGGCTCCCCGGAGCCGTGGGGCTGGCCCCTCGGGGGGGGGGGGGGGGGGGGTAGAGGAAACGGGGGGGGGGCGGGCCGCCGGGGGGGGGGGGGGGCCCCCCCCCCCCCCCCCCCCCCCCCCCCAGCCTGGCCGGATCCGGTCGGTGCTGGCCCCGGGGGTCCTGCGGTGCCCGGAGCCCCCCCGAGGCTCGGCAACGTGCGGCAGGTAGGGAAGGAGGCACGCAGCCTGCTGGGGGCTTGTGGGCTCGGGCTCCCCTACAAAACAAGCATTCCTCTCGCCAGCAGCAAATGGAGGTGCAAATGGGTGTTTTCTCGCATTTTTTTTAACCCCCCCACCACCACCACTCTGTTAGTAGCGATTTAACCCCGAGTTATTTTTGCATCTCCCTCCAGAACCAAGCAGAAAATTAAAGGGAAATAGGCGAAGCTTGCTGAGAGCAGGCTCCTCCCCCTGCATTGTAGGAGTGTGATGTAATGCTCCTTCTGTGGGGTTCAATGAAACAATTTCTCGGCCGTGCTCTACGGTATTCTTCATCTCTTCTTGGTGGGTCTCGGCTCTGCCGTTTTTCTCTCCCTGGATGTCGAAGCAGCAAATAACTGTGAAAATAGTCATGTGAATCTACTTTCAGATTGCGGTGTACGTGTGCCGTGGTTATGGTTAGCAGATAAACTCCAGAAATTTACAAGATAGGGTCATATTTTATGTTTCTTCATGGCTTCGCGTCCACACAGTTAAATACAAATGGAGGAGACAGATGTGCTGAAGGTATATCAAGCATTCCTTGTAGTCTCATATCACGGTTTTGTTTTCTTGGCTAGCAGGTACGTGAAGTAATTCTGCAGTATATTAAGTTTCTCTTGCAAATTAAAGGTAGCTTTTCTTCTAAATTAGAGAAAGCTAATTAAAAACAACTCCACTCAAATTTTCGTCTTATAGTTCAGATGTAATGGATTACCTAGTTCATGTATAAAATAACACACTCTATTCCTTCTTAGGATTAACGAACTTATTGGAATCCACCCTCTTGCTCTATTAGTATGTATTTGTGTGGGAGGATAATTATAAAAATGTTGTCTTTGACCTGATGCAGCCTGAGCCTGATGACTGAATCTCCTTTTGTTATTCAAAGGCTTTTTGAGCTTAACAGAGATTCTAACGTAGACAGAATACGTTGAATATACCTGTTGATCGACAAACTTAATTAATGCAGTTTTCAAATACACCACTATAGGTAATAGTGTTTTTAGTTTTGGTAATTGCTTGATCGAAATATCAGTTACGTAGTTCACGTGATGCTAGTTACAGCCTAGGGTGGCCGAACGGAGGAAGGAATGAGAATGTGAGTTTGGTTCTGGGTTGGCAAGGCGATAGGACTTGGCCTTCGCAGACTCTACGCTTTGGAAAAGTAGTTGCCCTTCCTGTGTATTTTTTTTTTTTGCCTTCATTCATTACTGTCTGTGTTGTATGCTGTCAAATCCCATAAATACTCATGTCCTGTATTCTACTTCAACAATATTCAAGTTATATTTTATAGTACCTGCAACTGTTCCTATTGTTCATAACTAGAAGCTGCCATGGATGCTTTAAAAACAGCACACACACAAAAATCACTGAGAGGAGTAGAAGTGATTCCAATATGTAGTCTCAGTCCTTTTGAGTGGCTTCCTGAGACAATACATTCTGAATAGGAAGGACCAATTCAAATTATCCCTCATACAAATATCTTTGACCTATCAAATGTTAGCACAGGGTGTGTTGAAGACTGCAGCCTGTAAAACGGTAGGATTTTAAAAGACCAAATCTAGGCAATTCTCTATACAGTTTGCATTTGGTATGTTTCTGCAGTACAAAGGGAACAAAAAGTGATTTAGGGCCATTCTGAAGGACTTGACTCAAGAGTTGCAATTCCTACATCTCAATTTGAATCTTACAGCAGTGATGGGGAGGGAAGGAGCCTTTTTTCTTCATTCAGTTTACGGCGATGACAGTGGCTTTGTAAGTGTGTTTTTTTTCCTGTTTGCATTTCTATGACGATTGTTATTGGTATCTACAGGAATCAGAAAGTCCTTTTCCGAGGCAGACTATTCTAGTAGGTTGAAAACTACAGTGAAATCTGTAGTCAGCAGAGCCCCTGGAGTTTTGTGCACTACATCTGAGAGTCTTGAGAAATAATTGACGAGAAAAGCCTTATTACCATTGAGCTTCAGTATACAGGAGCCTGGAGGGAAGGGAAAACAAGTGTCTGAAAAATCGGTATGCTTGGCTTTCAGCAGGTCTTTTAGCCTTTTTATCTCCTATGGGGAAGGAGGGAAAAAAAGAAACTTCATAAGATCGTACCCTCTGTGTTGGCTGGTTTCAGCTAAACTTAACCTTTTGAGACTTTTGTCTCTTGCTACTAAATGACTCAGTAGAGAAAAAAAAGCATCCAAATCTAGAAACTTAGGAAAATCCACTGTATGAGTTAGCATATTGTCAGAAGAGAATTTTTATCGGTACCTTTCGGTACTTATCGGTACCTTTCCCAGCAAGATAGTGTTGTGGCTTGTACCTTGAAGCAGACCGCAGACCTCTTGAATTCTGGTCATCAATGGAGTTACTTTCCTTTCGGTGCTGATGATGGAAGGTGTTGACTTGGTATTTTCTTTGCTTCAGCTGGGAGTTGTTTTGTAAAGTTTGAGGGGTGTTTTTTTTTTTTTTTTTTTGCTTTAATCGATAGAGAAGAAACCTGTCTCCTTCTGAAGAGCTGCCTCAGTTTGCTGTTTTCCTGTTTGAACAGCTCAAACTTTGAAGCAGGAAAATAAGATGCATAGGACGTTTGCTTCTAAAAAGCTGTGCTTTGGGGTTTTCTACTGGTGGATCAGGTGTGGGTATCTGAATTCTACTTTTATAACCACAGAATCAGAGAATATCCTGAGTTAGGATCGACCCAAAAGGATCCTTGAGTCCATCTCCTGGGTTCACACAGGTCTGAGAGCACCGTCCAAATGCAGACTCAGTGCTGTGACCACTTCCCAGGGAAGCCTCTTCCAGTGTAACCTTCCTGAAAGTCTTGGGAAGGATGGTGTGTAACAGCAGGGCAAAAGTGAGATGTCTTTCCACCTAGAAGAATGTTGCTGGAAGCTGGTTAGACCTTAAATGTCTGCATTTAAACATTTGGCTATAATTATTGCAGCAGAATTAACTTGATAAACAGATGTAAACTTCAGTTTAGGTGAATATGAAGATTTAATGATGCTCAAAGCAAGGCAAGTTCAGTATTTATTTCAAGAACGAGCAGATTTAGTTGCTAATGTAACACTGGAATTTTTCTGGTATGATTACATGTGTCATATTTCAAATCTGTTTCAAACAAACTATCCAAAGTTAGGTGTCAGAAGAATCCTTTTTGGCCATTTCAACATCAAGGGCAAACGTGGAAACACAGTGGAGATGAAAAATAATATATACTGAAAGTATTTCCATCTTGTTTTGGTGGTGGTGCCGTAATTGTTTTGAGGGACACGAGAAATGGTGCCCCTCTCTCTGTGGTGAATTCCAGCTCCAAAGCTGTACATCTAGTGCTTTTCACTGCTTAAATACTTTCTCCATTGTGCATATGCTGATAACCCAGGTTTATTTTTTTGCAGAGACAGAGCATACATAGTTTGGAGCAGCAGGCATATATGTAAACCCAGTTATTTTATTATATGTAGTGCAACCCACACACTTTTGATGTGAGTTCCTAAAGCTTTATGGATAATTGTCAATTTAAGGGATATTTTTCTGTCTGTTTGTATAGCACAAGCTAGGGTTATAGTTCAGGGCTGAAATGCTCTGCTGCTACTATAATTATGTACTTATAATTGTAATAATTTCTGAAAAGTATTTCTAAGAACAGGTTAAGTGATATTTTGATACAATAATATGGGCAAACTTAAAGACAAACCTTGATTTTATTTCTAAAATGTTTTAGTTCCAGAACTGCTTTTAATTAGCCAGTTTAGCTGTGTGGGAAAACATAAACCAATAAATGAACCCTGGAGTTATTTCAGGTACCCAGGAGAAGAAGCATTAATAAAACAGGTGATACGTAAAGGCAAAACAGATCAAAATCCAAGGGTTAAGCGTGGTATGGAAAAATGTATGCCGATACCCCTGGAGAGAAAATATGGAGGGGAGTCTTGTTGAAGACAGCAGGTAACAAGCATGATAGCTGAGTACTGTTTCTTTCTGCACTACTATTTGTGTCTGAACTTAATAAATGGACTTTTGTACAGTAGGCAAAGAAAATGATCTAAAAGTACTTAGATACTAATAGGTGTAAAAAAAAGTCATTAAAATACAAAACATGTATTGATTCCATTTTATGTTAAATGGGATTTAGCGGTGAAATCTAGGTTTGGAACTTACTACAACGACAAAACGAAAATAAAGCATCAAGATACCGTTCTATTTTATTACCTGCCATCAGGAGAGTGTCACTCGTTTTAGGATGGTACTTTTGCAAGACCTTAACTTCAGAGCATTTTGAGTATTAGGGGAAGTCAGTAAATGTTGAGGTATTTCAAGTAGGGCAAGTAAAACATAATAGAAGAAGGTAGTCTAGCAAATGCAAAAAAGCAGAAGTTTTATTATTTTTCATAGGTTTATAAATGACCTGAGAATGAATAAGCAACTGTAAATTGTGCCAGAAAACAATGATTTTGACACTGAGCTCCATCATAGTTGGATGGGCTTTGAACAGGAGAGTTACTTCAGCAACTAAAAAGCAGAAAGGCGTGAATATATTTAATTGAAAGTGGCCGTTCTTTAAATTCCTTAAGAGTACACAGAACTTCATCACGCATACTTTAATTATGAAATAAGTGAAGGTTATGTTCTTAGTAAACATAGTTGGGGCTTCATAAACTATCGATACATGTATAACAGCTGAATCGGAAAACCAAATTCAACTTGAGCAGAACATTGTCTTCATTTATGAGTTGGAGAAGTATTTTTTTTTTTAAACAGAACAATGGAAGAATCACTTCTAGCATTCTCACTATTTTTTCTTGAAGCACAGCATTTGTTAGCACAGAACAGTCATAAACTACTGTCCGTCTGGAACTTCAGAGTGGCTGTTTGCCACAATCTCCATGTATATGAACATACGCATGACTTCAGCTGCAGTGAGACTGCTGGAATTTAGTTGTTTAGGTATGTACACACAGTAGCCTTCACAGGTACGGAGTTTTTGGGGGCTAGTTGACCTATATAAAGTCAGGAAAGGTTGCATATATATTCTGTTAATGCTACTTCAGCATTAATTAAAGTTCAGCTCAGTTGTCCCATTTTATGTGTGCTCTGTGGCAAATACACACAGATGTGTTGTCATAATTCAGGCTGTATTTGAGAACTTGATGCCTGAGCCATCCTGTTCTCCAGGCTGTAGTGTCCTATGTCACTTAAAACTTCCTTAAAATACGCATTCTGTGATTCCTCTGCTTTTTTTCTGGCTTAAATTTTACTGTATGTAGTAAAAGACACGGCAGTTGAACATTAGAATTCAAGTGTAGCCGTGTTAGGGTTCTTGTTGAAGCTCTTTAATTAGCATTTGTATTTTTTAATTGTATATAATTCCACTTGCACAGTTCTACTAGATTGAGGATCCGATTTAAAACACAACTAATTCTGAGTTGATACTCTAGACGTATTTGTCTGCCAAACAGCTTTCTTAGGCAAGAGGAAGAACTACTACTGAGAACTTCATCAAGGAAAGTGAGACTGCTGTCACTGTGCCAGCTAATATACATTGGGACTGCCATCAGTCTTCTGCTGGTCAGTTCAGAGGAATAATAATTGATTTAATCACACCAGGTGAATTTTGGTTTTTCAATGTGTGGAAATTCTAACCTGGTTACCTGTGCTGGATTCTTTCCAGGCTATTCTGCCTCTTAATGCAGAGAGTTTGAGGTCAGTAAAAATGGAAACGGATACTTCTATAGACAGAAGGAGCCAAAACTTAGCTAGCCTCCTTTCCTAACTTGCATATGTGTTTTTTTGCTTCAAGAGCTGGTCAGCTTGTAAAGCAGAGAATAATCATTATATGTTTTGATCTCCGTACAAATTTTCAAAACTAATTCATTGGTGTTCTAGTTCATGCTATTTAAATAAACGCTTCCCTGCTTTTACTTGGGTACAGTTAGTGTTATTACCCCACTGCCTCATTCAAAAGAGCTTTTATGGCAAATATTAAAATTTTAAACTGGTTAAAAAAAACACGCTGTAAGGAAATAGAGGATATCCTGTTTAGGTTATACATGTCATATCTAGTTCTTCTTTTCTTTGTGGGTATGATCACAAGTTCATGTGAAGTGGTTGGAATCTAAACGTTGACCAAGTTCAAACTGCTTGTAAGAATGGTTGGTTAACCTGATGTAAAACCCCAAAAGCTTTTTTAAAACTACAGTAAAAGAAGGCTCCAGCTGGTGCTTCAGAAGTCAGCTAGAGCAATATTAATGGTAATGGTAAATTAAATATATTTGTGTAACAAAGTCAAATACATTTTTCATTCCTATTCAGGTACCGTTCAGATTATCTCAGTTTGATACATCTCAACCAGACCAAATGGTGCAGAGAGAGAATGTGAATGAAGCATTAGGGTTATTTAGTTGTTGTTGTTTTTACCTGTGTCAAGTAATCTTATTCAGAGCAGATCTCGATTACCCTGGCAACAATGCTTGCTAACCAGTATAGTCTCCTTGCTTCTGTATTCATGATTGCTTCATCTTATGGAAATACATCGATGGTAGTGTGATGTAGGGAAATCAAAACAAAATCTCTCCTGAAAATAAAATCGCTCCTGGGTAAGGGTCTAATCTTCATAATAGTTGTTTATGCATACTTTTTCATGATGGTATTTCTCTAACTTTCCGGGGTTTAATCAGCAAATATCTTCGGAAAACCTTTACACAGCAGAAAAATACTAGTTAGTGACCTGGAATAGGAGAATTGTAAGTCCTGTATGCAGGTAATACTCCACAGTTTGAACCAGTTTAGTCCACACACACTCTGAATTTGCATTCATCCTCCTCTTTGCATGGGAGCAATTGTGGAACAGTTGTATCTGATGTAGTCCTTGTTGACTGTTTTTATCCGAAAATAACACAGTGTTCTGAATTAATTTATGCTGCTGTGGAGTTAATTGGGAGACGGTTACGCTTTAAATTTACCATTTTCCACAAATAAGTTTTGTGTCCTGATACAGAAAAACTGTAGGAAGTGTGTTCTTACCAGATTTTGGGTAAAACAAGATGCAAAAGGAGATAGTAGGTGGAGGATAAACTAAATTCTAGGATTTAAACTGAAGGCTAAGACTTGCGTTGGCAGTTTAATGTACCGTAAGACGGAGATGCGTTGTTCTTAGTTTAAGCATGCTCTCTCCATGGTGAGGCCATGAATTGCTGAGCTGGCTAGCTTTTGGAAAGTCAGCCTGTCTTGACAAGGTTTTGGGGACAAGTTTTCTTCTAGGGCATGGATTTAAAAGCAGTGTATAGTGTTTTAAAGGTGATCAGTTGGATTTGCGTGACTGGTACATTGGAGTTCAGGAAAAGCTGAAGCTAGCTGGTGTCAGTCTCCATGGAATTCTGCTTCATCAGATAACGTGAACTGAAACTTGTAAGGCAGACATGCAGGCATTGTAAGCTTAAGTTCAGGCAACTTCCTGTGATCTTCTTTAAAGAAAGATTATATTTTAAATGATAGTTCAGTTGGTGCTAGGTAATTCGGTTAAGCTTAAATCCTTTTTCTACTGCACATTCCCAGGCCGCTTTATACGTTGTTAAAGTAATATTCTAAAATATTAGTCGTCGTAATTGCTTGAGCTGAAGCATTGCATGCTGTGTACATTTAATATAAGCTCTTAAAAAACAGATTTCGTCACCGGCTCAGTAGGTTAATAAGAACAAGGTCATAGGTTGTTCTGCATTGTAAGTTCAATCTGCTTTTATGGCAGTTAACTTGATTTCATTTTCTCCTGCTTTTTTTGTTCCTAACAAATTTCAAAATGATTACTTTATAATGACTTTATCATTTTACTATTTGTTGTCTTTTGATATTTGTGTAGGTGTATCTTAAGTCTATCTGTACATACATGTGGTATATGTAGTGTTTGTGTATGTTGGCAGTTAATGCATGTAAAGTCTGCTGGCATGTGGAGACTTCTTAGTGGGCCTTACCAACAAAGCCATAGTGAGAAATTCTCTCAAAGCTGATTGATTCATGTTTGAATGTTCACAAACGAAGCAAATGCCATTCTGTAAGGTAAGCATACTGATGGCAGAGAGCAGCAGAGAAATCTAGAGGCTCTCTGAAGGCCACACAGCAAGTCAGTGGCAGAGCCAGACTTGAACTCGGAAGTTTTTGGCTTGTGGCCTGGGGCTCAAGCCAGTTGTGCACAGCTGTATTGAATTGTGAATAGAAATAATGCTCTTTTTCCTAATGCTTTAGGGGAACACAGCTGATTTAACTAAAATCATAATGTGGGTAAAAAAAAAAAGTATACGTCACCCTTCTCAAAATTTCAAATGCTACAAGTTCTGTTCCATGTTGTAGCTTTACCACGTGTACCAAGGAGTGTGGTTAATGTAACTGAGTCATAAACCATAACTAACCATAGTGCAGGGTCTTGAGGCCAGACTAAGGACTTCTGCTGAGGGCACAGGGATTCAGGACTTAAAAGCTGCTCTGCATACTACCTTGAGAAATCTGAACATTAAAAACAAAAGAAAACTTGAAAAGTAGATGATTTGCTTTGATGTTTTAAAGTAGAAATGAAAATGTAGTTCAGAGACGGTCTTTCTGAGGTATTCATTAAATTCACATTCTATGTTTAACACTCAAAGTTTTTAATGAGGTTTTAAATATTGTTATTCTTCAATTAAGTATGAAAGGCTTTCATGTGAAACTTAAAGAAAAAGAGAGAAGCTCTGTAGGTTCACACTGATCCTTCCTGGAGTAAAAACTTAGGTTTGCGTAGCTTTTATTTAACATACAGACAGTTCGAAGTTTTTCCTTTAGGTAGGGGATTTTGATCCAAAATATTCTTATAAAATGAACACCACCACTACAGTTGTTGTGTTTTTTGTTTGTTTTTTTTGTTTGTTTGTTTTTTTTTTCTGTACCATTAAAAATCTTGGCAAGGATTAGCAAATCCATTTTGACAGTTAAAGGGACTTGTATTTTCCATGCGGTATTTTGTTCTAAGCTGCAGAGGCAAAATATAACTTTTTTCTTTCTCCTCAGGTGCATTCTATGTGTACATACCATTTCTTGCAAACTGTGACCCTACACAAATGCATAATAAGGATGTTTTCCTAAATTACTAACATGGTACCTAGCTGAGGAAACCAAACCAAAGCAACTATCCAAGCAAACAAAAAGAACCAAAAAAAAACCCCTCCCCAGTGTTTTACCTGGATATAAGGTGGTTTTTGTGTGTGCAAAATAACAAAAATCTTAAATAGCTCTAAAAAGAAATCTAGGTACTACAAGCTTAAAAGTATCTGATGCTTGTGAGGGCTTGACCTTGAGCCCTCCATGTTCTTTTCCCCTTCCCCCTAGCAGCGCACTGGGACTGTATCTGATCATTCAGACAGAACTGTCACTGGCTGCTGGTGCACATATAGGCTACATCTACAACTTTTCATTAATAGTTACAAAAATTACTGTAAGTAATCAGTATTAGCGATCCACCTCGTTTTTCTAACTTGCTCTCCTCTTTCATGCACCTTGCTAACCGAGCCAGATAGAAAATGCTTGCTGCGCTGGTTTCCCTTTCAGTTTCAGCTGTTTGAGTGTTTACAAGTCCCTGTTCCCTTTGGCTGTGGCTTCAGAAGACATTTAAACTGGATGTCTGTCAGGTTTGTTGCCCAAGCCTGGGCAGTGTTTGAAATCGACATCGTTGTGGCAGTTCTTGCTTTATTCACCCTATTACAACTGGTAGTATATTGTAATTAAACTATATAGTTCTTCCCAGTAGGTCTCCCAGAAGTACCGTAAATGTATACTGCTGAGTGGCTGAGTACTACCCGAAACTGTGGTACGGACTAGATCCTTGTGACGGCGACAGAGCCAGCTGAGCCTGCTTCATTCTGAACTGTCTGGACCGTGATTTAAACTGGTAGACATAACTTCAGTGGCAGATTTAAATTCTCCTTCCTTTTTTTTTTTTTTTTTAAAGAACAAGTTAGCAAGAGCAAGCTTATCAGAGGCGTTTTTAACTAAGGATGTTATTTCCAATGGTGCCCAGTATATTTTTTAAAACTCTTAATAAAGAGCATTTGAACAAGTTAGTTCTTACTTGTGCACTTTCCCACTTAACTCAGCCACATACAAATTGCATGCTGACAGCAGTAAGTCCAGTTGGAACACGCAGAATAGCAGATGGTCTTGATTAAAGCAGAAGATCCTTCACCTGGAATTGGGAATTTCAAATGTTTATGCAAGGGAATTGCCTATCACTTTTTCTATAAGGTATCATTTTTGCTAAATAGCGTAGTCTGTTTTCTCAATGCAGTGGCTTTGTAGAAAGTTAGAAGCTTTGCATTGGCAGTGTATGTAGAAGCATCCATAAGCTGACAAATAAGCTTCGAGGTTCTACTGTTTAAAGGGCTTTTCCTTCAGCAGGAAATAGTCTCCCACACCAGCTTAGGCATTTTAACCTTCAACGAAGAGTTGACCTGTCTTCATGCAGAGCCACCTTCCTTAAAGAGGATAGAGAAATGGTTTAACTTAATAGGTTAAAAGTGCAGTTCTTGGGGAACTGTGAATATCTTACGTTCCTGTTATGTATCTTACAATATTTTGCCCTAGAGCTTAAAAAAAAAAAAAAACCTACTGTGTTGTTCATTTTTACAAAATGAATCAGTGGTAGATAAAAAGACGTAGCAATTAATTAAAGATAGGAGGAGTCTTCAGATTTACTGTCAGCAGTGGTAGAAGTTATTTTGTTTGCAAACATGTAGAAGTGTTCTGTGAACATGTACACTGAATGCCTTAAATGGTTTTGATCTAGCTGTCTGCTCTTGTTAGCTCTGATGCTCAAAAGAGTGCATGGTTTTTAACTGCTCCAAAGTAAAAACATCAGTGGTTCCCCACCTTAGATTATATATATTTTTTGGATTACCTCTTCTTTTACGATTTGCTTCCCTTCTCTATAGCAGAAAAAGGAGTGGTGCGTGCCTGGGAGACAAACCGTAGCCAGGTTGTATAGGGATTGCAAGTTCCTGTCAGGGAATTATTGTGTGCTGAAACAACTTTCTGATCTGAGCTTTCACGTTGTCAATGATCGTAAGCTCTCTGGAATGCAGGTATTGCAGATCTGACTTGGTTTACAAGAGACATTTTTTCTTTGATAGTAATGTATGGTTAATTTTAAAATATTTCCTCTTGAAGAGGGAAATTTGAAGAGCCGTTGGATTTTCAAGTGAAAGGTGCTTCAAGTCCTCAGATGAGGTTTTTACTAATCCTGAAAACTTCTAAGTTGTTTTAAACCACTGCATTAGAAAGCAACAGATTTAAATGGGGTTAAATTTATAAATGGATCTGGTAATGTGTCTGTGAATGACTTAAGTAGCAACATCATTTAAACTGTAAATTACCATTCCTGGAAAGAGATCCAGGGAATGATAATCCTCAGTCAAGATTTCAAAAAGCTTTTCCTCCACACTCAGTACAAATAGTAGCAATTCTCAGGTGAGTGACTGCTACGATTGGACAGACATCGACTTCACAGAAATAACAGTGTGGCTAAAATAAATTCTTTCCCTGGTGGGAGACTGCCCTTAGTTTAAAAAAAATGCCTGGGGATATGACAAATGCTTTTCACTTAAACTTTGTACAGTCTTTGCTTAAGAAATAAGGAAATGATTGTTTACTCAGCAATTAATAAGAGTTTCATGTCTAGACTAGGTGGTTTAATCTGTGCTTTATTTCCAGAAGGCATGAAATCAGGGTAACTTTTTCAAACTGCAGCTCAGGAGTGGTGTACAGTGTTGAGACTACAAAAAGAGATGATCAAAAACTGATGGTCGGATTATTGAACATAAGAAAACATACATATGTTCACTGCCTATTCATGTACTATTCAATAGAGTTTCTTTAGTTTCTACCTCATAGCTATTGTGGCTAGTTAATTTTCCATACCTGTGTTAAACAGGTGTGATTGTATGGCCTGCAGAATGCTGTTTTCCACGTTCTGCCGTTCCTTTTGTATGAGGAAGAAACACATTTTCACAAGTTATCCCTAAACAGGTCTCGGTTTTCTGGTCATCTGTACAGGTTACAGGTACAAAGTACTACTGTATTTAGGAAGAGCTTATATTTGTGTTTAAATGGGGCAGGTGTACGATTTAGGATGACAGTACTTTGCTGTAGTGCAGTGGTTGCTATTTCTGACAGTCTTGTTGCATGGATTCCAGTAACTTGATTTTTTTTTTCTTTTTAAGCAAAACCTTTTTTTTTTTTTTTTTTTTTTTGAAATTGAATAGACAGTAATATTTCTATGTGTTAGTGTTAGGCATGGTGCTGTCCCTTAAAAAAAAAAAAAAAAGACCAAGGATAAGTTGAAATGTATTTATACAGTTGCAGTTTTCTGTGACCTTAAAAAGTTCTTGACTTCTAAAATCCTTTCTGATAATGGTTCCTATGGGGAATGCCCAGCTGTCTGTAGCCTTCCAAACATAGCTTGCAAAAAAAAAAAAAAAAAAATCAAAATCTTGAAGTAAATGTTACTTTTCAAAAAGTAAAGATTCTTTTTTTTCACCACCATGGCAGTTCAGTCAATGCAGCCATTCCCTAAAAGCATACGGAGAAATTAGGAATTAAAAGGTTGAGATACTGCAAACTTGGGAATAGGGAGGTGCTTTTGTGCTTCTGTTCAAGCATTGTGTGCTAATACATTGTACTTGAATACAAGGGAGTTGTTTTTATTGCTATGTGTAGAGATTTTTTTAATTAGCTCTATAAAGTTTTTTTTAACTTAGCTTTATGAGGAGTAAAATGTTTTCCTAGAAGATTCCTAAAACAGGCAATCTTCCTTGATAGATACCTAGTGGCATCATAATATATAGACCTGCAACCTTGTGCTTAGAAGTTTAGTGTTGGACTTGAGAATTAATTGTTCATTAAGAATTTGGGCTTTGTGAGGAAGGAAGGGTATGTGGCTAATGTCAAATGGGCACATGATCTTCATCAAGCATTCTACAGTTGTTCAAAACCAGCAATTTCAAGGTTTTGAAATTTAGGAAAGTGTATGGCAGTGCAACTTCCACTTGCTATTGTCCTCGTTTTCCCAGTGTTCGTAGACACTTCAAGCCTTGGTGAGGGTATTTGGTTCTCTCTTGCTGTTTTGAAATGTTAGACGATCATTTTCTTGCCGTGCCAGATTAAGACAATCACATCTTTTCATATATCCTCAAAACTTGTATGATTATATGAGAAGACAAGTTTGAAGAAGCTTTGAATTTTTTGCCTGCTTAAGTAACTTCACGTGGAAGGATTATTAGTTTCCTGTAGTTAAAAACAAGTCATGTCTTGCATTTGTACCATGCAAGTTTTCATGTTCTTCCTGTTTCCTACACACAGTTTCTTTAGAATTGTCTAGTTTTTGTAAGCTGAAATTATTAACTGGCTCACATCTTAATGAGTCGTATGAGTCATGATGTGAAATAATGAGTTGTGATATTTTGAATAATAATTTATCAATGCCACTTTTGAATGGAAAATGACTAATGAAAAGAGTGGCCAGCTGGTTGCAGTAAGAAGGGTGAGAAGCACGCATCTGGCAAACAAACGCTTCCGTACCAGGCTTTGTAAAAATCCACGTGCTTCACGCATGCCAGGGTTCCCTACAAGTTGAACACTGGTTTTCTGTGCCCCATTTAAATCTTTCTGCTTTAAAAGATAGCAAGTCTAGCATATCTCCTGTTTACAAGCAAGATGCACTAGAGCCCGCTTTTTCTTACCGATTGAAAGCACGTCAGTTTTCATAGTTCAAAGAAAAACAACAACAAAAAAAACACATGCTCATTTATTAACTTATATTTTATGACCATAAGTCTGTTTTTACTCAGTGCATCTCATGTTTCGGCCTTCAGAATGTCCGTAGCAATGCATCAAGGAGAGCACTTACTGCACTTGTGATTTTACCTCGGTTCTTGAGCAGCCCCGCATCCTTACTGAGGCTTTAATGAGATCTGACTCGTTGCCTTAACTGCAGGTGCAAGCTGTAGAAAAGAGAGCATGGTGCGTTAACAACATTGCTCACTTCCGTGCCACCTCTACCTCTTGCAGATTTCATGCCGTGGTATGAATGGTTGTGTGCATTTGCTTCTAAAAGCTGGTTGAAGGAAACAGCTGATTAATTTCATTTATCAAAGTGACACATCAGCTTTTAAATCTTCAGGTACAAACAAAAGGAGGGAGGGAGGAAGTTTGTTAGTTTGTATATTCTGAAGTGTGTATCTTAAAATGCATACCAAAATTGTGTCTAACAGGACAGTCTGCTTTAATTATACACTTAAAGCGGCAAATGAATTTAAGCTTTTTTGTTGCGAAACGCCTAGCTTAAAATTTAGCCAAGCTGTTCCGCTGGATTTTCATTTTTCATCATCTGTAATTAACCTATAAACAACAAATACTGAATGCTAGCCTTATAAAATAGTTTTCTTAATGATCCAATATTTACCGTACTCCCTAGTACTAGCATGCTAAGACCTGACTTCAGTGTTATATTCTGAAGTAGAATCTTGATGACATTACGTACAACCATTATTTGTAAAAGCACAGTTCTCTTTCCTTCTTTTATGTACATATGGTCCTCCCTGACCTATGGATTGTCTCGTAAAAGTATGAGAATATGCTGCAACGCAACCACAGTTTGCATGGGAAATCCTTTATAAATAATACTAGATAAAATGTAGGGATCAGCAGCTTTGTGTACGTAACAAAAGTCTAATGCAAACTAGTTAAACACACTGAAAAAATGTTTTTGACTGATCATTAGAACCAAAATGTTAACTTGAGTATACTGGGTTGTGATGAAAGGATCACGTATCTGTGCCTTTCCAGACTTGGAGAGCTACATGATGACTTTGTCTGTAGTAGATGTGTTTGTCCGAAGAGCAGTTGCTACCCATTTTCACTCACAGCTTCTGTGGCTACAGACTAAAAGGTTGCTTCCTCTTTGGTTCCAGCTGCATTTGGGCACATCGCAGCAGACTTCGATCTTGAGCTTAGCCGTACTTCTAAGCAAGAGATGATCGGGATCTGCAAGATATTTTTCATGAAGTTTGTGTTACCAGTTTAACTTGGGAAAACTCAGCAACCTTTGAGCTGTTGTTTTGTTTGTTGGTTTTTAGAAAGTGGTGGTGGGGTGAAACATGAATTACAGTTTTTCATTAAAATTCTTTAAAAACACTAACAACCGATATACTTTCCAAAATTCCCCTTTTCTACCAAGGCCTGTACTGTTCACATCACAGTTGGAGTACTAATTGTGTCCCTGCATCTAATGGAGTGTTTCTTAATGGCAAGAGCTATTTCTTTTCCGTACTGCTGACTTGTCCTATGACTTTGAACGTAGGTTATTTATTCTTTGCTTGGGTTTACTCATGTGCGGAATTAAGTTTTACATACTTCTTAGTGTTGTTGCAATGCTTAATTAATATTTATAAAGACCTTTGACATCCTGTGATGAAAGGAACTGTGTAAGTGTTCAGTAGTGGTATTATTTTATTAGTGAAAATACAGGAGGAGTCAGGAGGATACCAGTTTTTAATTCGGAGTGAGCAATGTAGTCATGCTGTAACCTTGAGCAGGTCATGCAGCCTCTTGTTTTGTAACATATCCTGGGAAAGCTCTGTGTTGTTGCAGCATGTGGTATTAAATGTCATCCTTCCCCCACATCAGTTCTAAACGGGGGAAAAAAAAAATGGTGTACAACTTCCCTGAGCTCTAAACATAATTGATATTTTGTAAGGAAATGCATCATTAAAAGTGGCAGGGGGTGAGAAGGTAGTATGTTTAACAGCTGATTTGAGAGTCAGCATGAGAACTTGGAACATGTTGCATCTAGTTACAGACCGGGCTGAATTTTTACTGTAGCTGAACTTGAATGAGGTCTGTATACACTGAGCTTAACTGAAAGTTCACTCTGATGTAAGCATATATAATCTTTATTGCATTCTAAGAACTCACTAATCCATGGCATTGAGCTCGTAAATGAGTTCTTACTTCAGACTGAATATAGCCTGTATTTGAGTTTTGTGATTGCCAATATTGATAATTAGCTCTCATGGCATCTAGTATTTGGCTATTACAAAACAATAAACGTATCAATCTCTTGGGTGTTTTTTTCCTCGATCTGACAGAGGAAGGTTACGATTACAGATTGTCATAAAACTGCAAGATACCTCTGAACTTTTTGAAAAAGTAGACAGCTGTTTAAGATAACATCAGCTAACCAACCATTTGTCCAATTACAAGGCGCAGTATCATCAGATGAAATCACTTGCCAAGCTTCATGCATGCAAATACAGGGTTTCAGTTTAATTTTTCTTTCATACAAGATGCTACATCTGTATTTTACTCATTGCACAAAACACATAAATTCCATTTGAAACAGAGGGCTTCAAAACTATTTTGCAGAGTGCTTTCCAAGGAACCAACTCAGCTAGTTTAATTTTAAGGCATAGCTGAATGCCTGTGCACAAAGCAGCACTTGCATTGTGGTGGACTCAGAATGAATGCACCCGGGTCTTTGTCCTGCTGCATTGCAGCCTGTCTGTTCCCCCAGTTCTGGGGGCTTTTTGCTTACCTTTAGTCCTCATTCAGCTCTCAGCTCAGGTGGCATAAGGATGGAGGGGAGTAGGAAATAACGTGGCTCCCCATTCAAGATAAACAACGGCTTGTGGTTGTCAGGCAATTGGGGAAGGGGAGGGTGCCTTGGGTGTCTTCATATAACCCTAATTGTAAGTCTTAATTTATGGTTATGCTTACTAGTTATGGAATATCAAGAACTTTCAAACTCCAGCTGAATACATCGAGCATACACAGATTGATTGGTTTGAAGAGATGGTAATATGACAAGACCTAGGCAGCATTACCCAAACATGCCAAATTACACTTTCCCTTCTGCCTTTGATTCAGATTTCCTGATATGGATCATGGCAGACCTGAAACTTCATAAACCGAGTATTTGCAGTAAGAGGATGAATTAATTTTCTTACCTGTTAAAAATAAATACTGCCTCAGGCAACAATTGGAATAGAAAATACAAACCTTAAATACCTTTGCCAAAAAAATCTGAGCAAGTTTTTTTTTTTTTTTTTTTTTTTTTTTTAAAAAAAAATTAGAAGTTCAAATGACTTTAACTTGCTGGTTCTTCCAGCTTGACCTACAACAGAAGAATAATAACTTTGTGCAGAAAACCTTGTTCTTAACTTCCCACTGATACCCACTGATAAAATTGAATACATTCTTGCTTTAGTGTTTTGATGTAGTATAATTAAAATAATGACTTACAGTTTGATAAATGCTGTTTTCATTACTATAGTGCCCTGGAGTACTGCATATGCAAAATAGTATCGTATTACACAGAACTGGAGGTATGTAATGTGCTTGTCAAGCTGTTACTTAACTTGATTAAATTATTTTCATTTTTTAAAGCAAGTAAACTTAGAGCGTTTCTTTGGAAACTGAATAAAAGTAAACAGTCAGATCTCTTAAACAATGACCTTTATAATTCTGATACTGTGAGGGTGCCCTTAAAAACATCCTCAGGCGGGTGGACTACAGAGCACCATCACTCAAAATATGCTGCTTGTATAGGGCGTGCTTCTGTTTTTCAGTAAATTAACTGTCACTAAATAGGAATTTCTTCATAAGTGGCTATGCTTTTAACTTTCTTAATCCTTCCTGAAGTGTCATATCACAAAAGTCAGGAAGACCTCCACTATTTTAAACTACAGCAAAAGCTCCAATTACTTTTTTTTTTTTTTTGAGCAATAAAGTGGGAATATATAATTTCTTTATTTCCACCTTCCCCTGAAATTTTGTTCTCTAGCTTAGATAGTTTAGATCTGCACCAGGCTGGCCTTACTTTTTCTGAGGAAACAAAACTATAAAAATGTCTGTTACAGTTGAAGAAGCATTAGTTTTAAATCCCACGTGGTGGGATGGTTCCAATGACTGGGTATCGCAATGGTAGGATGCGGGCTCTTAGGAACAGGCTGGGACACGAGGAGGGGCTGCTGCCCTCTATGTAAGTCCTTGACCAGCTGGAGTGCATGGAGCTCTGCCTGGGGATGGATGAGCCAACAGAGTTTGTGGGTTAGGATTAAAGAGAAGACATGGCAGGTGACATGCTGCAGGCTACCTGATCAGGCAGACCAAGCAAATGAAGTCCCTTACAGACAGATGGGAGCAGCCACAGGTTCACAAGCCCTGCTCCTCCTAGGGAAATTCAGCCATCCTGGTGTCTTGGAGGGATGACACAGGAAGATAAAAGCATGTCAGGAGGTTCGTGGAATGTATGGATGATAAAACTGCTTTCTCCCCGTGACAAAGGAGGTTAAAGGCAGCCTTGGCTGCAGTGACCATGAAGCGGTGGAGCTCAAGATCATGAGGGCAGCGAGGAGGGCATGCAGCAAGCTCATAACCCTGGGCTCTGGGAGAAAAAGAATCTGCTGAGTAAACTACTGTGGCCCTGATGGGATACACCCATGAGTTTTGGCAGATGTGATTGTGAGGGCATTTGATAATCTTTGCTTGATCGTAACAAGCAGGTGAAGTACCTGAAGACTGGAGGAAAGCAAATGTCACTTCAGACTGCAAGAAGGAGGACCTAGAGAATTACAGATAAGTCAAACTCATCTCAGTCCCTGGGAAGCTGATGGAACAGCTAATCTTCTGGAAACCATTTCCAGGCACATGAAGGAGAAGAAAATTGTCAGGAGGTCGTGCATGTCAGCATGGGTTCACCAAGGGAGGTAATGCTTGATCAACCTTACAAACGTCTGTAGTGAAATCAGCAGCCTTATGGATGAAGGGGTGAGCAGTGATACTGTCCTGGACACAAAGGCCTTTGACACTGTTGCCTGTGATACTGTCGTAGAGTAGCCCTTGAAATACAGACGGGATGAGCAGTGAGGTGGACTGAAAGCTGGAGGAATGGCTGGCCCTAGAGAGTGATGGGCAGTGGTGTGGTGCAAAGTCTGGTTGGAAGCCGGTAATGAGGGGAGTACCCCAGGGATACTGGGTCCAGTCCTGCTTAACATCTTCATGAATAATCTCAGTGATGGGGTGGAGTGCACTCTCAGTAAATTTGCAGATGACACAAAACCACTGGGATGTGGTTTACTCACCGGAGGGTCGAGCTGCCATCCAGAGGGACTTGGACAGGCTGGAGAAATGTGCTGATGGAGACCTCATGAAGTTCAGCAAGTAAAAATGTAAAGTCCTGCCCCTGGGAGGGAACAAGTTCTGCGTTCCCAGTCCAAGAGAGACATGGGCATACTGGGGAGAGCCCAGCAAGAGACACCAAGATGATGAAGTGTCAGGAGCACCTCCTATGAGGAAAGACTGAGAGAACTGGGATTGTTCAGCCTGTAGAAGAAATGGCTTGGAGGGGTCTCATCAGCATCAATAAATACCTAAAGGGAGGGTGTAAAGAGGACAGAGCCAGGCTCTTTTCAGTGGTGCCCAGTGACAAGAAGCAATGGGCATAAACTGGAACACGGGCAGCTCCCTCTCACCACCCGACAGCACTTCTTCGCTGTGTGGGTGACGCAGCACTGGCACGGGCTGCCCAGAGAGGCTGTGGACTCTCCCTGCTTTGAGATCTCCAAAAACTGCCTGGACGTGGCCCTGGGCAGCCTGCTCTGGGTGGCCCTGCTGGAGCAAGGCTTGGAGCAGGGTGCCTCCAGGTCCCTTCCCATCTCAGTCATCCTGTGTAAACGTAGCTACATTTACACAGGACCACACAGAACACTTCTGTTGTCAAGGATTCTGTATGATCCGGATTCTTAGAGCCTACCTGGCCTGTGCTGTAATCACAAGTGCCACTGTAGCAGAAAATGTTTGATTTAATTAAAATGTATAACACTTTCTCAGTGTTCTTAAATGTTATATTCTGACATTAAAACAAATGCCATAATTGTTGTGAGTGCTGTGTTATAGTTACCACAAATAGTAAATAGTTCAGTTTCTTAGGCCTTTTGTGTTGAAGAGTAGTTCTGTTCCTGACATTTAAGACCAAAGTTCGTAATCTAAGAAAGCACAGAGCTGCTTTTGTTAGAACTGAGTTTACACCATTGTCGGGAGTTAGCGTTTGTTTTTCAGCGGCTGTCAGAAGATGAGCAGTAAACAGCTCCATACATGTAAAAATGCATTATTAAGCTGGCAGTAATACTCCTCAGCTTCACTTCATCGCAATTTGTATCCAGTTCAAAGCGCCAGTGAGACAGTGGTAGAGCTGCACATAGAGCTTTGAGCTTGACCTGCCCATTCTTTTCTTTTCTAGGCTGCAAAGTGCAGTGGTGCAACAGTGTAGGCAGCGGATAGGGAGGGGTAATGCAGTACAACTCTCCTGCTCCAGCACTTCAGAAGACATAAGTGGAATTACTGTTCAGCGCACTGGACCACTAACTACAGAAATACCTGTTTTTACTCTGCTCTAATTATTTGAAATGGGTTTCTGAGCTGGGTGCAGAGTTGGTTGTGGAAAGCGATGCAAAATCCAACTGCCATCTGAGCAGTTGGTGTCCTGTGGGAGTCAGCATTGGGCACGATGGTGTTCAGCATCTGTAAATGACCTGGTTAGTGGGATGAAACACACACTCAGCATGTTGGCAGGTAATCGTGAAGTGGGCTGAGTGCCGGACACCTCTGGAGGGTGGGACTGCTGTTGGGGTGAGCTCTGTAGGCTGGAGCAAATGGGCTGGCAGAAGCCTTGTGAAATTCATTGAATGCAAAGGGAATTTCCGCACATTTCCGCACCTTGGGCAGAATAATGCCATGCTGCAGTACAGGTTAGGTGTCCACAGACTAGAAAGTAGCTCTGCAGGAAAACAACTGATAGAGGAAAAAGTAGAATATGAATAGGAGGATGTTGCTGTTAAGAAACTAACCGCACACTGGGCTGTCCAGCCAGCAGATGACCAGAAATGATTCTTTTCCACAGCTCTTTGGACATGCTGTATCATTTTGACTCGCACATAGGAAGGATACTGGCACGTTAAATGGCCAAGATGACTAGTAGGTGGGCACATCTTGCACTAGGAGAGGCTGAGAGAGCTGGACTTGTGCAGCCTTACCAAGCTAAGGAGGTAGCGTTATTGCTGTCGTCAGCCACCTAATAAGAGGGCATAGGGAGCCAAACCATTCCTGGGGGTGGTGCTCAGTGATAAGAGGCGACGAACACAAGTGGCAGAAAGGGAATTTGGGCTAGATACTGGGGGAGGGAAGCGAGATGGGTGTGGGCCAAAACTGGAGCGGGCTCTCCACGATGACAGTAGCGTCTCTCCTTGGAGCTACTCAGAGCATGGCTAGGTCCTGAGCAACCCACGTGGTGATGGCTTCGCGTTGTGTGCGGTTAGACCAGGTAACTCCTGGGGCCCTTCAGCCAGAATTCCCCTCGTGATTCTGCTGGTGACACCAGTGAGGGTACCGTGTGTCTACTGCAGGAAGGGCCGCTTGGTTCTTAGAGGTGAACGGCTTTAAAACATAAAAACTAAACCTGAGAAATGCTGTTCAGGAAAAAAGTTCAGTGTAACTTTCCATCTGTTCTGCCGGTTTTCAGATGAAAGCTTTTTTTTTTTTTTTTTTTTTTTTCCCCTCTCCTGACATGCAAGCCATTTGAGATTATAAAACTGGTTCAGGTTTACAGCTCTTAATGTTCTCAAGCAAAGCAATGCTGGCAAACACTCGTGTATACTGTACTTGCAGACTAATAAGCAACCCTTTTACTGACATCTGGCACTCTGCCCGGATTGCCTGCATTTATGTCAAGTCCCATGTTGTGCGGTGAAGTAGGATTCTTGATGTGTTTCAGGATGCACAGTGGGATAGGTGAAGTGTTCGTTTTGCATGGTGCAGTGAAAAAAAGTGACGCACGTGGAAGGAGGGTTCAGCTCCTGAGAGCGGTCACAGGTTCTTTATTGAGATTTTATTGCGGTGGCTGTTACTCATTAAATGTTCTGTATCAGTTATTAAGCATTCGTTTCTCTATGTATTTTTGTGGGTTATAAAACCACAAAGATGTCTTTCTTCGTAAACAGCTGTAGATAGATAATGGAGCTTTCTACACGTTTTGATCCTTGAAGTCCCAAATAGAGCCGTGTCTTGCTGAATGAGTGTTCTGATACGATAACAAATTATTGGGCTCGTAATAATAGGTGGATTTCTAACTGAATGCTTTGCCTTTTTGAGGCATTTTTTTTTATCACATTTCACAACTCTAAACACTTTCGCTGTGGTTTTGGTGCGCGTGTGTGCGTGTTATGAAATAATGATTACTGATCCGTAAGAGCTTTGAAGCATTTGAAGGCTGAAGCAGGGGAGAAAACTTGCTGGGTTTTTACATTCAAGGACTTGGGCTGTAGCCCTCCACTTGATTAAAACCAAAGTTTTTATCAACAGTAGCTAACGTTTGTAAACTTTTAGATCTTGCCCGAAAGTAGATTTTCTTCTTGTACGTTGTTGATACAGCTGGAAACTGTAAGGTTGTAAAGAGCACAAGCAAGAAATACGGAATATTAAAAGAGATTTGAGTTCTCATTTTACACAATGTAAGGTTTTCTTGTTAACAGGAGACTATGAAAACAGAAATACAACTCCCCAAAACCAGGTGCTGAACGTCTTGAGACAACCCCTCCACATTTAGGAGCACTTGATGCAGTTACATTAGGGCTTATGCTGTCCAGTTCTTTAAAGTAAACAGCTTTTCATGGTCAGAGCTGTTGATTTTCTGTTACTGTAAATCATTGTGCATATATGTGTAATACTCCAGAAGTAATTAATCTTACTCTATTAGCAAGTCTAATAGCGTTCCGCAGGGAGTCCTGCTTTAGAAGTGCATACTTCTAGTGAAGTCGGCATGCCGATGTTTGAAATTTGGTTATTTTCTCCAGCAACTTCAAATTACTGATGTTTTGCAGAGATAAAGGCGTATCGGTTGTTCCAGATACGCTATTTAAAGTAAGCAAACTTCTTGCAGTGACGCGGGTTTGGACTCTAGCCAAAGAGGGGAGGCAAGCAGCTTACTCCGGCTTCTTGAGGGGCAAGCAACTCTTGCCTTTTGAAGGCGCAGCTCTGCAGAGCGTTTTAAAGATGTTTTACTTAAAAGTTTTTTTTCAGTTAATGTATGGTGAAGTGTCTATTTTGTGCGTGCATCAATTCTACGGCGTATCCTTTTGGGGGGTGATTTTTGTTATTTTTTGTCTTACATGTTATGTTACATGCAGGTATACATTTATATATTGTTACAAATATGAAATATTTAATGTCATACTAAATAGCTGGGTCCTGATACTTCCATTTTATTTTGAATTCAAAAAGTAGAGCTTAGTTATTCCATTTTGAACTGCTCAGTTCTAAACTACATAGTTGATTTCTACAGTATTGCAGTTGTTCAGTGGTGCTACAAACTTCAGTCTCATTTCAAGCGAACAACTAATTTTCCTTCTTTTCCTTGAAATTTTTATACTCTGGGTTTATTTTCTTATAGTCTGGGAAGTTTTTATACTCAGGGGTGCTATTTTGAGGGATCAGTGTTTTTTTTTCCCCCTTATACACATCAGAATTCATTAGTCCTAGAATAGTTTTGCATTCCATTCCTTCGGTTCAGCCTGAAGACCAAGTTCCTAAAGAGCTGCAGGACGCAGCTCAGCCAACTTGTGCATGGCTTACGTCTGTCTGATTTATGCGTGTGAGCGCTGCTTAGCGAGGAAGGTGGCTCATGCTGTGCATTTGAACATGTTTTATAAAATGAAATTAATCCTGTTTTGAACCTTTCAATCAGCAAGATCATAACTCTTTACATGGCTTAGCCTAGCAGAAGTAGTTTTACCATTAGGAACTCAGTCAGGACTGTCCCAGGAGCTCTGGGACTTGGCCTGTGCTGTTGACACCTTGCTTCTGCTTCATGCTCTGTTTGAACGTGCAGGAGCACACCGTGTTTGGGCACGCCGTGCTCTTCTCACGCTGGTGGAGTGATGGACACTTAGCTTAAAGTGTAACATCCACTGAAAGTAGAATTAAAACTAAAGTTTTCCATGCCCCAGTAGGAGTGCATTTTTTTCTCTTTAATTTTTAGTCTCTGAAATCAAGTTTGATTTGATCCAAAAGCTTTCATCCTGCTTACGCACTTGATTGCCAGTGTTATTTGCTGCTGCAAGACAGGCTTGAGCCTTAAACTGAGAACTGAAATCTTGTGTACTCATTTGGGAGGTTGTGGTGTGCTTTCTTCTTCATAGCTTATGGCCCTTGTTACAATCAGTGTAAATTTTTAATGTATGTATATATAAACTATGGTATAGGAACGTGGGATGAAAGCCCCTGTTATGCTTAGAATTGCACACATGCAAGTGACAACAGTAGGATTGCATACGCTGAGTGTGAAATAAAGGCTAAGTACAGTACAGTTCAGAAGAAACATCTCTACTAGTACAACTTGGGAGTCAGGTTCAGAAGGAGATGTAGGCAGTTCTGCTGATCAGTCCTTCTGTTGATACAACGTACAGAGCTTTAACAAGATGCGCTGTGGAGAGGTGACGTACAGTGAGGCTGTGGTTTCACTTAATTGCAACCAATTTAACGTGTTGCTTTGAATGGAGAAGATTTCCCTGCTGCTTGTGTGTGCTTCTTTCTGATCTTAATCTGATAATGCGCTAAAATAATTCAATTTACAAGAAAAGGAGGAAATTGAGTGGTCCAAGTCACTTTTTGAGTCTTGAAATTGCTCGCCATACGATCTGCAGATTTTCAGAGGCGACTCAAACAAGGAAAGGTCAGTGACAGCTTGGCTCAGAGGAATGAAGTGGAAGAAAATTACACCTGCTTCTTCCCATGCTGGCAGCAAGCTGTTCATGAAATTGCTCTGTGAATACAGCTTGCTTTTCTCTAAAAGGGTTCCTGTCTGTATAGGTTGAGAGGAGCTTTTGCCTTGAGCATGTTGTGAAGGTGTTCTCCAATGCATCTATCAGGCTGCTGGATGATGTCTTTTTCTGTTGGTGTCCAGGCTGTATAATTCAGATCAATTTTAAGGTCCAAAGGGAACTTTGAGAAATGCTGAGAAGCTGGATACTCGTAGCTACAGTGTACCGCAAATTCTTCTTGCTTCAAATCTGGACTGGCGTTGGGTACCTTACAGTAGATTTAATTCCTGGTTTTGGTTCCTCAACTTTGAGTCTTCCATTATATTTCTAAAATGCTTATAAATATAATTCTGGTCTGATATTTTGGACCACGAGAGGCCTGACTGTAATAAAGAGTCAGTTCAAATTAATAAAACAAATATTGCCTCAAAGCGAGACTGGCCCATGTGGCTCTTTTTGGCTCAAGGTTTCAGACAAAATTTAAGTTGTTGACATGACCTTGTCCCCGTATAGATAAAAGCTTGTTCTGGTAAAGCACTGTTGATCCTGCAAGTGTAGTTCCATAATTCCCTCTCTTCTGGAAGAACGTAGAGAAGTTGGCTCCCAGGTTGGAGAAAGACTTATAAATCATCCAGTGCTTATTGCAATGCAGAGAACAGGGTGCACTTAATACAAGTTTGATGCCACTCCTGTGTTGTGTTAGGGTTAATGATACTGAAAGTGAAGGGTAGGGGCAAGAAGAGGGAAGATTGCTTGGGGTTTTGGTATGTTGCCTGCATCTTTGCCCACAGGGCAACACTTCTACACTGCAGCCCCATGGAAGGAACTGCAAGCTGACTACGCTCAAGTGCCAGTCTTGAGTTTCAGGGAATTTATTTCTTCCATGCATGATACTTCAATTTTTGTGCAATTTTAGTCGGAGGGTGACTTCATAGGGTTGTAGGTTTTTTTTTTGTGTATACTAATACTCTGCGTGGCGTGTTATCTCCTCCTATCAAAGCGTGCTGTCAGGAGATAGAGCGCAGTGCGGTGCGTCACCTCGCCTCGCGCTTCAGTTTGCGATAGCAAGAACTCAGAAGAACAGCTTCTGTTCTTTACCATGCCTCAAGCCTGTGCATTTCAGGGATAAAGATTCTTTTAGAAATAGTTTTCTGGAAAAATGAATACTGGGATTTTTGCAGGAGATTAATATTCTCCTAAAATGATAAATTCTGTGGGAGGCTGCACTTTCTGAATGCCTCTTTTTTTCTTCCTGTAATGGGTATGTTTTTATAAGAACTTTGATTTTATATCTGTTTTCTGTTACTTCTAATGTTAACTAGCTAAAAAACCTTCTTTTCTGTGAAATAAAATCTTTTTGTCTTGGCCAAAGAGGTTGTTAGGAGAACTAATGCGTTGAGCATACTGCATCATAGGCACTCTTTTGTGTGTTGTTTTTAAAATAAAATGTTGGATTAAAACTTAGAGATTCTTATCATTTGAAGTGCTAATATGCCTCATTTGAAATAGTCAGAAATGAAGCCTGTAATACACTTCTTAAACATCATCAACAATGTTGATGCTGAGATTTTGAGGGAAATAAAACTACTCCTTAATTGTGCTTTACTAAGACCGACACACGCTTCCTTGAAGAAGACTGGAGTAGAAAGCTGCCTGCTGATCACTCTTTAGCAAACTTCCTCTTCAGGGTTTTGGTGTGTCCATGTTCCCATTACTATGTGCTGGTAACAAAAAACAGAACCACACCTCACTGTATTACTCTAAATTCACGCGTGTGGAGTTGGTGGATTTTCTCCCCGTGTTGATCTTGTCAGTACAAGCAGTTGGTTGCTGGAAGGTACATGACCGATCCTGGTTTCCCTGACCAGGCCAGAAAGAATTGCTTTTTAGCTGATAGAGGAAGGTTAATGGGCAGCACGGTCTTTTGAATAAATGGATGAGATACTTGAAAGTTTTTTGGTAGATTTATTGGAATGCTTAACATTGTAATGTGCTTTTTTCCCCCCTCCAGATTATTTTGGTCTCATAAGTTTGTGTTTAACCCATTGTCAAAAAAAAAAAAAAAAAAAAAAAGTTATTTTTAATAAGTGGTTCTTAAAAAAGGCAAGAAACGCTGATCTTGCGTATGACTCAAAAGGGAAACTGTAGTTATAAAAGTGCAAAATAATAGTGAAATTTATCAAAGAGCAAAAGTGGGAAGAAGTCAAGGGTGATACCCAAAATGACAACAACCTATTTTCCCCCTAATTTGGTAAACTTTCAACATATGGGTTACATCGTCAACTTGTCCGTATGGTCAATCCTTTTCTAGGATTTGGAGAGTACAACTTCATCCTTCTTACTTGTTTGTGAGGTTTCACTCACGTTTTGCCAAGAACTTAATGGTCTTGATAGACCCCAAGTGCTCCGATAGATCTGTCAGCTCAACAGAACTTGGCTATGTGCAGCAAATTCCTGACTTTGAGCATAAATAACCAAGTGTTGACTATTATGGTATTGTAGTTGATTGTGTACCCGGTGCAATTTTGGATATACTTCTCTGCTTAAACATCAGGAGTGGAGGTAGTCATTCAGAGCAAAGGGCATCTCTGCAGCCCTCCCACCCCAAGTCCTTGTTCACGTACATCACAAAGCAAGGCAGCTGCAGCAGCAGCCACCTCCCTGGTCCGAGCTTGTCATCTCCAAAACAGGTGACCATAACCAGGTGTTTTCTTTCAGGCGGCGATCCTCTGTCCTCGGTTCCTTTTCTTATTAGTGCTACGTGTCATTTTAAGCCATAACTTCAGCTTTGAGGGCAAATAGTACCTTTTCTTCGTTCTTTTCCATTCCCTTTTCTGCTTGAAAAATAAGGAGGTGCTTTAAAGTGAAGGTTGTCTGTGTGCCAGGCAGTTACTGGAACTCATTTTGTTTTTTTGATCCTACCCTTTTTCAGCAGCTCTTTTAAGACAGCTCTTAAACCTTTGCCTGCTGTAATAAAGCTTTTTAGAAATTGTAAAGTTTTAACTGGCACTCCAGCCCTAAAGGTGCACACTTCTTGACAGTATAAAAAAAAAAAGAAAAGAAAGAAAAAAAAAGCAGACATAATTCGAGGTTATGGTAACTTTGAGAGATAGGGGTGTCACTGGAGAGCTTTTTCAAATTAATTAAAATCTGTGGCTCAAAGAAAATTGGAAAACTGTGTCTCAACGCCACGCTCGTATGAAGTATGCTAACCTCCCCGATGCTTTGCATCATGTGCTTGTTAGTAAAACTGAAAAACCTGCGGGGTTTTTCCTTGCCAGAGTGTAGGGCTGGGGAGCGTGCTTTGACATTTTACTGAGAACTGAAGAACAAGACCTGACCTGGCTTAAGCAATACTAGACAGAGTGCATGAAACACTGTTCAGGCTGGTGTAGAACACATACAGCTGGTCTCTGGTCTGTTAAATTGGGACGGGACCTGCCATTGGGCATGAGTTGGGTACGGTGACAGCCTGAGGGTGGTACTGCTCAGGGCTCATCCATGCCCTTTCCATCCACCAAGGAGAGTCTGACTTAAGGAAACCATCCATTTTATTATTGTTCACAGAACCTTTTTTATTTTATAGAGTTCTGCGAAGTCCTTAAGCAGGAAACATAACATTTCAAAAAGATTTTTGTCTAAATTGAAGTGATTAGTTATGTAAATGTTTCTTTGCCTGCCTACTTGGCAGTGTCTGGTGAAAATGCAAGCATAAACGTTACTTAAGATACTGTAACTTGCAATGGAAGGAAAATTTTGAATGAAACAACAGCAAAGCCAACTCAGCTCTAATCTTTTGAAGTTGTAGTCAAAAAAAGCTTTGGTTCTTGCATAATTCTAATAGCTTGATGCAAGCATAAGCTCCAGTTTTGTTTATAAAGTTGCTATAACCACCATAGTAAGTTGAATTTTCTGTTCCTTCTTCCCCCCCCCCGCAAAGATACTTCTGTGCTTCTAAAGTTGATCAGGTTGATCACTTGAAACTTCACAATTCCATCTTCGTTGACCTAAATTAAGATTGTGTTGTAAAAGATCATGGGTCACTCTTGTTATTTCCCATTTGTAAAGTACATATTCCCTTTCTCTGGTCCTCCACCTCATCTGTCAGATCATCTCGTTACATTAATCGTCTTAATCTTTCTCTGATTAAAAAAATATATATATTTATTCGGAATGAGATGAAAACTTAATGTGAAATTTACTTTTTAGCAGGTGAAGAGAATTGGTTAACTAAAATGTGGTTTGCCATAGAAACAGGCCAGCCAATAACGTGTTTGCAGTAAATTAACCGTTTCCTGGCACGTTCGTATTTGATACAAAACGTAGCAACAAGATGATAGCTTGACAACAACAGCAGCTGCACATATTTTTTTCCTTTATTTTTTAGAAAGATTGTTCTAGTGGAAAAAATAGATTCCCTGGGAAGTAGTTTATATTACAAGGTTCGTCACAAGAATCTGTGGGTGGATACAATAGGCTAGAAATTAAATTAGCGATTTGTATAATAAATGATGGTTTTGATTTGATATGACACTTCTAGTCTCTTACAAAAGTGGCATAGCTACAGGCAATAGAATAATCTCTTCCCCTTGTGAAGATAAATGTCGTATCAGACCAAGCCATCTTATTTTAAATTACAACTTCCCTTTTTTACCATATGAAAAGATTCATGAGACTGTTCATTAAATAATATCACAACCCAATTAAAAGTATACTTTGCCCCAACTGTCTTCAAGATCTTCTCTAATATCAGGCATGTGGTTAACTCACAGAGGGTACTGCCAGAAGAGGCCTGATCCGAAAAAATTTCCTTTATGCAGCAAGTGGTGTGATTGTGGTCTCAATGAACTAGAAGGTGCTTTTCTGATCTCAGTTAGGCCGAAACCCTCAATGCAAATGAAATATGATGATCAAAGAAATCTAGTAACTTGACTTCTTTTCTTGAGGGGAAGACAGAGATACTACATGAGTCTCTCGCAGAACTTGGCAGTGCTCTTACTGTTTTTTCTCATGTTTTGGCAGAGAGAAGGAGCAAGAAAGGGAAGAACAGTTAATGGAAGACAAGAAAAGGAAGAAAGAGGATAAGAAAAAGAAGGAATCTGCTCAGAAGGTAGGTTTTGGTATTTGAATTCTTCTATCCAGCAGGAGCATGAATCGTACTGGGGTTGGTAAGATGTTAGACTGTATTTGAGCTTAAAGACTCTCCTTGTCTAAAGTATCATAATACTTCATTAAAGATTTTTCACATTATTTTTCTTGAACTTCAGTTTTAGTAACCTTTGATATTTCTTCTCTTTAGTGTTCAGGTGAATAAACAGTAATTAGTTTTGTGAAATGAAACACTAAATTCATGTTCTGGAGCATGGACTCTCTTGATCTCTGCAGCTCCTGCTGTTTCAAGGTGTTTGAGTATGGGAACACGGCGAGTCCTTAAGGAAGGTTACATGAAATGTTTCCTACTGAAGTTGCCTTTATTTTTGCTAAATATCATTTAAGTTTTACATTTTCCGTGGCTAGCAACACTTTTGTTAAGTGCATCAGTTTGAGTCTGAACAGTGGAGGATTGAGTCACTGCAAAATGTGCTCAGCAAATGAGTTTTAACGCTTGGTTTATTTAGAAGTGCTCTGTTTTGCTGAAAATGTAGTAAATTGTTCTAGGAGTTAACCTGAAGTGTGAACTTCAGTCTCTTGCAGCTTTATCCATGCTTTTTACTGGTAAAATCCTCTCTGTCTGGTTTTGGACATCCCAGTACAAGACAGAGCAGGTCCAGCAAAGGGGCCCCTGAGGAGTGATGAAGGGACTGGAGTACGTGACAGATTAAGGGGGGGCTGAGAGCTGGGACGGCTGAGCCTGGAGAAGAGGAGGCTTAGGGGGATCTTACCAAGGTCTATAAATGCCTGGTGGGTGAGAGGGATTAAATAAGATGCATCCAGGCTCGTCTCAGTTCCCAGTGACAGGGCTCAAGGCAGTGGGTGAGCACAAATTGAAATGCAAGAAATTCAACTTAATCGTAGAAAGACTTCTTTGTGAGCGTGCGTGAATGGTCAATTGCTGGAACAGGTTTCCCAGAGAAGTTGTGGTGCCACTCTCCTTGGAGGTGCTCAGAAACAAGTCGGACACGGCCCTGAGCAGTCTGGTTTTGTTAATTGCTTTGAGGGCAATGAGGGAGGAGAACTGCCATGATCTCCCTCTGAGAGCTTGAGAGGCTGTGCCTTCCAGCCTCAAGGGTAATGTGAAATTGAAAGCAAAACGCTTGACTTTCACTAGTCCAAGTTTTTCAGTTCCTTTAGTACAACAGATCCCAGCAAAGATCAGATGTTACTCTTGTTGTGTTAGATGACATAGCTTTGTGTTGTGAACAGCCACCATTGATTGTGCCGTGCCAGTTAATTTCTTGTTTATCTGGGAGCTATTTAAAAACCAGATTCTTCACCTATTTGAACTCATCACTTTAAAGCAGGTGCAGGTAAACCTGGAGTTATTTCTGTTGCCTTTATCCCAAGGCCATGTTGATACATCCCAAATAATACTGCAGAAGATCAGTAGCTACAGAATAAGGTTTCTTCAGTGCCTGGTCTTTTTTGCTTCAGTATTGCTGTTTACATGTTCAAGTACAAAACCAAAATAGATGGTGTATTTTCAGTGGAGTATGTGTAGGAACCAGGAGGTGCAGAGGCTTGTAACTGGAGGCTGGTGATCTGAGGATTATATGCTGATGTTCAGTAACACCACAAAAACTTGGAAAGGTTGTACAGATCACGCTGATAACAGTGCTGTGAGTGTTTGCTGAGGAATCAGTGTTTTGAATACAAAGGGCTGCCAATTTTCCTGTGTGGTCCCTCACCTACCAAGTTATTTGGTATGACTGAATGTTAGGATATTTTTGCCAAAATCTTAGGAAAGGTAAACACTGCAAATAAATTAATCTCCTAGAGACCAAACGTTAAGAGTACTGCTTGAAGTACTATTTGAAGACAGAATATGGGCAGAACACAAATGTGTGTGTCCGTTCTTAGTGATTGTGGTGGTGGTCACCAAATAAGCAGCAGTGATTTGGGGAGGGAGATAGGGGGGTACCTTTTTCAAGGTTTGTATAACATGAAACAACGGTTTCTCTTGGGATCTTCTGAAGCTTACAAAACAAAACAGTGAAAAAAAATTACCCAAGATTATGCAAGCAAATTCATAGACTGAATTCCTGTGGTTTGTGTCCCAGGGGCTGTTTGGTAGCTTGTCAGAAGGCTGAGATTGGCCATGCCCTGCCAGTGCTTACAGCTTTCCCACAGAGAGATGACGGTTCTGAGTCTGAGACATGCTGACACTTTTTCTCAGCTTTTCTATTCTAGACCCAAAAAATCACAAAAGCAGATCCTTCTAACAAGTACAGATTCAGCACAGGCAAAAGTGATTTTTTTTCCTAATACAAACTGTGGTTATCATTTAGAATTCTTTAAACATTTGTTAGAATGATGTTCTTCCAAGCAGGCAAGTTATTTACTGAACGTGTTTACTGTTAACTGTAGTAAACCTACCAGCATCACAACATTGGTTTCATGAATTTTTTTAGTAGTAGAGCATGAGAGTCACTGAAGTGCTTAACCGAATTTTAACTGTTAAAGAAGTAGATATAATTTTATACACACAGGATGTTTCAAAAGTGAAGTGAAAACTGACGTCTGGCGTACAGATGCATTTTTGGTCTCTTAGGAGAGTTGGATTACCTAAATCTGTGAAGCTACGATGCTTGAGATTTTTTTTATTACAGTGAATATTCCACTTTGCATATCACAGTGTTCATCTTTGCAAAGTAAGTGATGCCACAGCAATTCAGGGCAGTTTTGTCTTTTTATTCTTTACCATACAAAAGAGTTCTGGCTTGGTTGGCTTAAACAATAAACTGCTTTTTACTTGTGCTTTCATTATTCTATACCGTCGCTGTGTGCTTTCCAGAATTATGGACTAGGTCAGCAATTTCTTTTTCAGAATAGGTGTCCTAGAGCCTGACACATGATGATCTTTAGGGGCTTCCTTTATTGTGTAGTGGAGCTCATGATCGACAGGTTCAAAACATGCTACAACGCACATGATTGCAGCGAATGTACCAGTGATGTTTGTTTCGGCTGTAGCTTGAAACCTGCTATGCTGAAAGAATGTAGAAGTAGAGCAAAACCACACACGGAGTTCGTTGGCCAGCCTGATGGCTCACTTCAGTAATCACTTGAGAGATTTTGAAGCCTGTTTCTTTATAGGTAGCGCTGGTACATCTTGTACTTGTGGCAGTGAATCCAGTAAGGTTTAGGACTACTTCTCCTTGGAGGAGATGTAATGGGTAGAGCGAAAGGGGAAGACGACAGAGACAGATTGGTACTCTCACATGCGGAAACCCCGTGGGACTTCCGTTGCCCAGCAGGCTGCTGTAGGGATATTCTCATCAAGGGCAGCTTTTATTTCACTTCAGCTGTAATATTTCATCTCCAAAATCTGGAAGAACTGTAGTGGCGTAGCACTTGTTTATTTGTGCTTCAGAAGTTCGTGTTTGGGATGAGGGGCATGTACTAAAAATCATCAAGAGTTAAGTAATTATTGTTTCTGCCAGGGAATTTTGCATCGGGCAACGATATTACAGGAACTGTAGTGTTCTTGAAAACTTATGTATAAGTTTGGGAATATTTCTGAGAATTGTAGTTCATGAGCTGATTATTTTCTTTGAACAAATTTTGATCTTGTGCTAATAAATTCATGGCTTAGTGCAGCCTGCTTAATGTTTGTTTTGAGGTTCTTAACACTGTATTTACATTGTTGCTCTTACTTTGCAGGTCACAGATCAAAAAACCAAAGGTAAGAGGCGTTCTTCAATCCTAAAGAGTGTTTTTATTGACTTGAGCCAAGATTCAGTTTTGATTAAAGCTGTTAGAAAAAGGAGTTATGTTTCGAGATGAAGTACTCAAAGTGAGTACTCAGAAGAAATAAAATCTGAGAGGATTAAAATAGAATCTAAAACTATCCATTTGTCATTGTCAGAATATTAGAAGTTGAAATGATGATTGCAGATAAAATAAATGAGCTGAAATATTCAGCCTTTCAATTTTAGAAAGGTTTTAGATGAGCAACTGAAAACTGAAACCAATTATATAAAAGGAATCAAAGACAGGGAAAGTACTGCCTATGGTGATAATACAAAACAAGTGAAAATGACTTGTTTCTGGAAACTTTAGTTAAGAGAGATTGAAGTTGAAGCACCTAAAAGTCTAGAAGATGAGGCAGAACTGATGAGTGAACATTTTGGATGTGTAATTTATTTAGCTGATGTAAAAATATATTTAATTGTGATGTGCGTGACTATTTTCAAAAAACTGCATGAGGAAATTGCCATTAAAAAGAAATGACGGAGGAGAACTAAAATTGTAACTTGATTTTATAACTGGCAGTACCTTTTTCTGGCTTACGGACAACGAAGCTTACATAGAGAAGTCAGGAAACCTGCATCAAAATAAAAAGTGGGATAATGCATTCACAGCTGTCAGAGAGATTCCCTTGCTTTGATCCCCCTTTGTAAGAGGAAAAACTCTACCGGTTATGTTCACTTTGGTGGGGAGGGGTTGTTGGACACACCTTTCTTGTGTTAGTCTTTAACAGAGACTAGAGTAGATGTATTAAATTTTCCTTGCTTTGGGGTCTGCTCTCTTAGTGAGTTATTACAACTTCTAGTTGCCTGGCTAGGATTATGCCTGAATTTCTTTTGCTCTTTTTTAGAAAGCACACGGAGCATGTCAGTAAGGGATCATAAGCCCTTGATTTCTAGAGTCTCTTAAGCAAATTTTGTGATGGCATTAGTTCTGCAAGGATTTGTGTGTCATTTTGTTACGCTCCCCCCAGCAAATAGTAGCTCTCAGAAGCAGCTCCCCCTTGCTTAGGGGGGCACATGGTGACCAGTTGGTAAACGTCAGGCGAGCCCCATACGAATGCTGTAGGTAGGACTGCTTTTTGGGTAACAGTCAACTATTTCAGAGCAGTATAGAGAGCTCAGATTTATTAATTCTGAATTGAAAAGAGGAGGATTTTTTGCTCTCTGTTTGTTTTGGCAATGACCACATAGCCTAGTAAGCAAGTGAGACTTAGGATCTGTTTGTAGATCTCACATAAGGGTGATGCATAGGAATCCTAAAAGCAGTTGAAGGTAGGGAGCAGAGGAGAAGGAAAAAAGGTTGTGTTTGACTGTCCCTTAAAACTTTTTGCCCAGGGTGATATCCTTTGCCAGCATTACTTTTTCAAAAAATTTGAGGCTTGGAGTGAAACACTTGCTGAGGGCAGAGTTTCATCCTGGGGTTCAATGAAGTTGTTCTTTCTTATAAGGTTGAAGTTGCATAGTATTTCACAGAAGAATAACATTATAAACGGAAAGAGCTGCAGTGAGTTCTTGTAGCTAAGACAGGTCCAAGTGGAAAAAATTCTGATTTTCATTCTTCCTGTTTTTCAGTGCCCGAAGTGACGAAACCAAGTTTAAGCCAACCAGTGGCTGCCAGCCCAATTGGCAACTCTCCATCGCCACCAGTCAATGGTGGCAACAATGCCAAAAGGGTGGCAGTGCCGAACGGACAACCGCCAAGCGCCGCCCGCTACATGCCTCGGGAGGTGCCGCCGCGATTCCGTTGCCAGCAGGACCACAAAGTGTTACTGAAACGTGGGCAGCCCCCTCCGCCATCCTGTATGCTCCTTGGGGGTGGAGCAGGGCCTCCCCCCCCAACAGCACCAGGAGCAAACCCAAACAACGCACAACCAGTGACAGGAGCACTGCTGCAGAGCGACAGTGGGACTGCAACAGGTGAGTAATGAGAGTGATATTAAATATGCGTGTGTGCACGCACACGCCTAAGAAAAGGTATCACTGAAGTCGTGCACAAGCATGTCATCATATAATAAAAATCCTCCGATGACTTTTGGAAAGCTTTCTGCGGCTGTTTTAGTACATACACTTTTGATGTTTGCAGCAGAGGGTGCAATTTTTACTGCTAGATGGAACGAGAAAGTTGATTAATGTTAGAAAAGCATGTATGTTTTGGGTGGTTTGAATCAGGTGCTCTAATGCTTTTTGTATCACAGCAAGGTAAACACAACGTAGGGATAGGTAGGTAGCATTTAATGGCTGTTATTGAGTTGTTCTTAATAGCTCTACAAGTTCCTCTGGTGCCATAAATTTCTTGTACTGTCACTTCTTGTTATGATCTAGTAAAACAAACATCAGAGTTTTATAGTAAGTTTGTATAGGCACCAGGTCTGCAAATGACAGGTGTCTGTCGATTTTAATCTGGATGAAAATCACAAGGTGTTCCTTTTGCTCCTGACTTTTTTTTTAGTAATCTTGTTTTTCTCCTTAGATAAGATTTATTACAATAGTTTTCCTGAAAATACATCCTAAATATTCTCCAAAAAAAACCAATTGTCTTGTTTTTTTCTTCTCTGTTCACTTGGAATTCCAGCAAATAAATTGATTTTAAGATTATTTGTTTCATGAGCATGGGAAAATTATGATTGCCCCTGTCTTTTTTTTTTTAGCAGCTTGGGGACTGGCAGTAATGGTAATGTTTTCTTAAGTTACAACATGAGAACAAAAATTCCACTCAAGACATCTCTTTCTAAATGTTAATCTAAGAATTCAAGAACAATTTCAGTTCTAGCAATAAGGTTTTAAGGAGAAGTCAAAAGAAGGAAAAACGCTACCTTTATGTCTGAGTTTCCTACTGAAAGCCCTGCCAGAGTAATGGGGTGTTTTTTTAATCTTGGAGAGCAGAAACTTTATAGTTCTCCGTGGTTCATAAGAAAATGATCTCAGAGGTGATTTGAAAGACCAGAGTCAAGTAAGCTAGGTGGGATGGCTGTGTTTATTAAAAAGGTTTCTAGGAAATGAATAATTTAGTTTTTGTCTTTTCAGCACTTGGCCTCCTTTATAGTGAATCCCTCTTTGACAGATTGTGTCGTGTCTTTGATCCCTATGTAATAATGGGGGACTAGTTCCAAACTGCAATGTCTAATTGGTTTAAAAATGTATCACTTAGAAATGGCTGATTTTGATTACAAAAACACCTGAAAGATGCATGGGGGGAGGTGTGGGGACAAAACAACACCCCAGAGTCTTAAGACTTTATGTATAAAATCCTAGCATTGTGTCAGCATTAGTACACCTTCACGGTATTTCTAGTGAACTGACAAAGGAGATCTAGTGAAGTATTCCGGAAATTTTCAAAATTTTTCATAAACATCATTTTTTTTATTTTGAATGTATTACAAGAGGACCAATTTGAAGTATTGTAGACACACGCCTTGAGTTCTGTGTAATTAGTATAAGCTCATCTATTACTTGGTTTTGAGAGCGAGCTCAAGTTGTATGAATTCTCTTTATTTTTTCATTCAGTTTAAAGCTGCATTAACTGCCGAAGTGTTACATGGTTATATTTTATTGATTGGGGCAACTTTTTATGCCAATGGTTAGTTCCTTCAATCTAATCTAAGTCTGGAGTGCTGCCAAGAAAGGTAAGCTGTGTGCCCTTCAGACTTGACTCACCCCATCCAACACAATTCTGCACCATAACACAATTAACTGGGCTGGGAAGCTGACTTGGGTTTAAATTAACTCTAGTTGTTTTTTAAAGCTCATTTTGGTCTGGATGATTTCCCAGTTCAGCTCACTGTCAATAGCAACACAGGTGATAGCACATGAGCGTAGGTCTGGCAGAAGAGTAGAAACAAGCAGCTGGATAAGAGGAAGGCTGGGGCTATCACTTCAAGTACTTCATGGGACTGCTCATGGAGGTACAATGTTGCTGTGCCTCTCCTGCATTAATTCCATCTGAGATCCCGTCTGTTTACAGTCTGAATTTCAGATTTGGGCCTACTTCTGTCAGGCACACGCGCAGTGATGTTGTGATTAACTCATCCCACAAAAGGAGAAAAAAAAAAAGAGTTTCCAAAGAGGGAAAATAATGTATTTCACACAATTTCCTAATCTTTATCATTATAACTTTAACCAGGTGTCTGTAGATGGTGTTGGCAAGATTCTCAATTGCCAATAACTAGTCTGTTTTCTGGAAATTAGTATTTTACTGCCGTTGTGGTAGTCCAGCTTCCATGCAAAATGAAACAAAAAAGTCAGGACACAGTCCTTTACATGCATCTTTTTCTACCAGAGTAATGCTTCTGTAAGATGGCAAAATTCTAGAATAGTGACACGTGCTACCACATTTACTACTGTCTTGTAGCAGTGCTGGGTGGAGGAGGGTTGTATATCATTTTTACCACAACCAGTGATATTCAGGACGTGCAAGGCAATTTCGGAAAGCAAAGCTTATATGCTGTCGGTGAAAGTCTTCTTTCAATAGCTGTAGTACCCTCCAGGAATCACCAAATGTCTCATAGCAAAACGGCATTTTCATTTCAGGACTCCATTTCAATATTCTCGCTTATTTCAGTTCCACGTTTTCATCCTTAAAAATAGTCATTTGCTAGTAACATTTTTTTCTCTGTAGTCAGATGAGAAACTTGTTGATCTTCAGCATGTTTGTTATTAAGGAAGAGTTTGTTTAAGAACCAAGAGCCCTTACTGACCCTCTTTTGAGGACTAAACCATAAATTGCTATGGCTTTGCTGCCACTGTCAAGTTAGGAAGGGGAGGCTGACTTTGTAAAACAGTCCAATAAATTGTGTCCTAGTACACTGTGTTAGGAAACACCCCAACCTTAATTCTATTAGACTGCCTTTGAAAAAATGAAATGTGAAATGTTCTGTTCAAGTCAGCTACTTAAAGATCTTGCTATAGGCTGCTCTGCGTTTGCATCTTTCATTCACTGAATCATTGGGAAGTTCAAAAGATAGCAACCTTGCAGTCTTTTGAATTTGTCTTTGGCTGTTCTTCTTAAGCTATTCCTGTGATCAGAAAGTTTTTAAATTAGAAAAAAATAAAAAAGGTGTTTGTGTGTTACTTGCTGTACCAAAAGGGATAGCCAGATAGATCTGTAGAATTCCTCGCTCTTCTTAAGCGTGCACTACAGACAAAAATATAACAGAAGGAACAGAACGTGCATGGGAACTCTGTAGTCTTTTAAATCTTCATGGCTGAAGTTTAAATGGATTAAGACAAGCTTCTTCTGTTTGTCAGTACTCAAAGCTTACAGGAAAATTCTGGCCTTGCTGAGAAATGTGGATTTCGTTGGCCCTCACTGAAAAGGGACCTGGAAGTCATTCCAAGGAAGTTTGTTGGTTTAGCTAAGGAACCAAAAGCCTGAGATGGGTGCACTGAAAGCTGATCCATTCATCTTCTATTAAAACTAATAATAATCAGAAGTTGTGGTCTTCACTTTTGAATACATACATACTTTTAAAAAAATCCACTTTTTTTTTAAAAAAGTAATTATGGCTTAATTAGGATTGCATGATTTTATAGAAGGGGGAGTACAGTATTCAGTCTTCATCACAGAGAAGTTGTGGCAAGGGCAGTTTTGAGTACTTTAGGTTTACAAGCATGCAGAAAAATGAGTAGAGCTATATAGAGAGAACAGCATGGAAGTAGTAATGAACTTGCATTATGTAGAGGACCAGAAATAATTCTGTAATTTGGGGGGGCGATTCTGTAGGGGTGGGGTGGGGTGTGATCTTGCCTGACGGCTTAAAGTAATGGTGAGAATTATCTGTACATATGCAAACATTATGCTGCCAGCACTGATAGAGCCTTCATCTGTCATGGCTCTGCGTTAATTTATCTGCTTTAAAACTGTATACAAATACCTTGGCAATGCAAATTCAGACTACATCGGATATATTAATAGTTTGCCATGGATGGAAGAAAGAGGCCCTACTCCTAGTCATTTCTCCTGCCACTTTCCTTAAAGTGACTTCAAGGCTCCTTGGACTTGCAGGTTTCCCTGTAGAATGTGCTACGTCAGCAAAAGATAACCTGTCAAAAAGTGGTCAGTTTTCTGTTGAGTTAGTGAATACAGTTGGCTAAGTTAAAGGACTTAACTGACACAAATGAGAGGTGAAACTTGGAGAATTTGAAGTAGCTAGAGCAGGTGAGAGAGAGGAGGAAAAGTTAGGTCTCTTATTGGCTTCTATTTGGTGGTAGAGAGATTGGTTTAATTTTTGACAAAACCATAAACAGAAGTTCCAGGGGTAAATACAGCAGTGACACAAATGTGGAGTAATTAGATGCTGAATACAGTTTGCGTGCTACTACACAAAAATTGCAATTTGTGTAGCTTTGGCCTCTTCTAGTTGCTCTTTGCAGTTTAGCTTTGAGAAATAAAGTTACTTGTTTCATAAGGATGTAAAGAAATTCCTGGTAGCAAAATCGATTTGGAAAAAGATGCATCTGAAGCTAAAGGATAGACTCATTCAGCTCTATCCATTCATTAGATGTTTTTAGTCTTCAGTCTTTTATCTTTTCAAGTCATAAATTGTAGTTGCTTCGTTGAATCAGTCATTCAGCTGTCGGTCTGCTACTTAACTGCACAAACATGCATGCGTATATATGTGTACATATATATATATATTCTTGTTCTACATATAGTATGATTTTACATGTTTTTGTGAAGTCTGCAACCTGTGCCAGTAATTGCCATGTAGTTCATTAAGCGGGTTATCTCCACAGCGCATTCAGATGCCCACAAACTGCTCAGGGGGAGTTTCCTGAAACAAGTTTTTTAATGTTATTTTTATTGGTGTTTCTCAGCCTCCTGTTCTTCCAAAGCAACTTTGTTAGAAATGTCTGAGGGGAGTATTAATGTGTTAGTGGAAACGATAATCGATGGTGTCAAAAAAGTGCTGTTTGGTGCTTGTAGATAGTATTGAGTATTAATGACTTTCTGGGGTCTTTTTTGTTTGTTTTTCTTCTTTTTAGATTCAACAATTGGAGGTGCTGCTGCTTCAAATTATGCAAATTCCACTTGGGGTCCTGGAGCCTCCTCCAACAGCGGCACCAACGCCAACCCAACTCACATCTGGGACAAGGTGATTGTAGACGGGTCTGACATGGAAGAGTGGCCTTGTATTGCCAGCAAAGATGCTGAGTCTTCTTCCGAAAACACCACCGATAACAACAGTGCCTCGAACCCTGGCTTGGAGAAGAACGCTCTGCCAGGAAGCACCACTAGTAACAAAGGAAAAGGAAGCCAGTGCCAGTCTGGAAGCGCTGGAAACGAATGTAATCTTGGGGCCTGGAAATCTGATCCCAAGGCTAAATCTGTTCAATCTTCCAACCCTGCTGCCGAGAGTAACAATGGACTAAGTAATTGGAGGAACTTGACTGGACAAGATAGAATTGGTCCTGGTTCTGGCTTCAGCAACTTTAACCCAAATAGCAACCCATCTGCTTGGCCGGCACTGGTTCAGGAGGGCAGTTCTAGGAAAGGGACTTTGGAATCTGATAGTGGTAGCTCCAATGCACAGATTAGCACAGTAGGTCAGACCTCTAGGGAACAGCAGTCAAAGATGGAAAATGCGGGTGTTAACTTTGTCTCTGGCAGAGAACAGGCTCAAATTCATAACACTGATGGACCAAAAAATGGAAACACTAACTCCTTGAACTTAAGTTCACCAAACCCTATGGAGAATAAGGGAATGCCCTTTGAAATGGGCTTGGGGAACCCTTCCAGGAGCACTGACACCCCTTCACAAAGCACTGGAGAAAGAAAGACTGGGAGTGTTGGATCTTGGGGTACAGCTAGGGGGTCTTCTGGAACTGACACAGTCTCTGGACAGAGCAATTCTGGAAACCATGGGAACAATGGAAAGGATAGGGAGGACTCCTGGAAAGGAGCTTCTGTTCAAAAACCTAATGGGTCAAGAAGTGATTCTTGGGATAACAATAACCGGTCTACGGGTGGCGGGTCATGGAACTTTGGCCCTCAGCATGCAAATGAAAGCAAATGGGGTGAAGGGAACAAATTAACATCTGGGGTCTCTCAGGGAGAATGGAAACAGCTGTCTGGGTCTGATGAACTGAAGATTGGAGAATGGAGTGGTCCAAACCAACCAAATTCTAGCACTGGAGCATGGGACAATCAAAAAGGCCACCCTCTTCCTGAAAACCAAGGCAATTCCCAGGCTCCCTGTTGGGGAAGATCTTCCAGCTCTGCAGGAAGTGAGGTTGGAGGTCAAAGCACTGGAAGCAACCACAAAGCAGGAAGTAGTGACAGTCACAATTCTGGACGCCGATCATACAGGCCTACACATCCCGATTGCCAGGCAGTCTTGCAGACTTTGCTGAGCAGGACTGATTTGGACCCCCGAGTGCTTTCAAACACTGGCTGGGGCCAAACTCAAATTAAGCAAGATACCGTGTGGGATATTGAAGAGATGCCACGGCCCGAGGGGAAGTCTGATAAAGGAACTGAGGGGTGGGAGAGCTCTGCCACACAGACAAAGAACTCAGGGGGCTGGGGCGATGTACCCAGCCAAAGCAATCAAATCAAGTCTGGATGGGGTGAGCTCTCAACCCCAACAGAGTGGAAGGATCCCAAAAATACTGGAGGATGGAATGACTATAAGAACCCCAATTCTTCTAATTGGGGAGGGGGAAGACCAGAAGAAAAATCGTCATCTTCTTGGAATGAAAGCTCTAGTAAGGATCAGGGGTGGGGTGGACGGCAACCTAATCAAGGATGGTCTTCTGGAAAGAACGGTTGGGGAGAGGAAGTTGACCAAACAAAAAACAGCAACTGGGAAAGTGCAGGAAACAAGCCAGTGTCTGGTTGGGGTGAAGGTGGGCAAAACGAGATTGGAACTTGGGGTAACGGTGCAAATACAGGCTCTGCTTCAAAGGGTGGATGGGATGATTGTAAAAGAAATTCAACATGGAACGAGACGGGTCGACAGCCCAACTCCTGGAACAAGCAGCAGCAGCAGCACCAGCAGCAGCAGCAGGAGACTTCTGGTTCCTGGGGTCCATCACCACAAACTCCGAGTAACGGGCGACCTCCAAACCCAAACTGGAACAGTGGACCGCAACCAGCTGCCCCCAAAGATGAGGAGCCTAGTGGCTGGGAAGAACCTTCTCCACAGTCAATCAGTCGGAAAATGGATATTGATGATGGCACTTCAGCATGGGGAGATCCTAGCAGTTACAACTACAAGAATGTGAACCTGTGGGACAAGAACTCGCAAGGAGGACAAGCCCCACGGGAACAGAGCCTGCCTACTCCAATGACTGGCAAATCACAAGCATCAGGTTTGTTCCTTTCTTCAGTCAAGTCCTATATATGAACGTAACCTTTATGCACACGTAGCCTCCAATAACAGTTTTTATTTGATAAAGAAAACAAATTGAATACTTGATTCTGTATTTGAAGTGTCTTTTGAATCAGTCAGTCCTCTGCTGCTTCTGCCTCAGTAACTCTGATCTGAATATTGGTCAGCTTCCCAGGAAAAGAAAATCTGTTAGCTGACAAATATTCTGAGACAGGCTGAATTCTCACAAAGCTTTTATATAATTACTACAGAAATAAGGAAAAATCCCATACTCAGTCAAAATTCTGTGCTTTGATACAGTTACATACCTTGCCATTGGGTGAGCCTGTGATTTAGTTCCTTAGCTCGATTCGGCTCTGCTGTTTGATAATACTTAGCAAAATACTTTGTTCTTTGAAATAAGGACAAAAACCCACAAATATAAATAGCTTGGAAATAAATTAAGGTGTTACTGTTAGATAATCCTTTCTCTGACTCGGACATGCTTTAAGGAATACTATTTCATTTTGATAAGTGTTTCAGGTATGTTCTTACTCTTTCTCCAGTATATGAAAGCCCCAAATCATAGAATGGTTTGGGTTGGAAAGGACCTTAAAGATCATCTACTTCCAACCCCCCTGCCATAGTCTGGTGCCTTTGGTTAGTTACAAGTTCACCAGATAGAATAGCACTAGATGTGGGTTCATGTTTAACCTGAGAAGAGGTCAGCATGTTCTCTCTTTTCATCCCTAGAGGTCAGAGCCCACTGTTTGATGGGAACGGTTGTCAATTCTGTTTCACCCGCACTATTGAGACCCTAAAGTCCTCAACAAAAGGAATAAAGCAGTAGATTGACCTGGTGCTGCACTGCAGTAAATAGTTGATTGTCTAAACAGTCTGTAATGAAAACTCTTTCTCCTTTATGCAGTCTGGAGCAAAAGCACTCCACCTGCTCCAGATAATGGTACGTCCGCCTGGGGTGAGCCAAATGAAACCAGTCCCGGGTGGGGTGAAGTAGATGATACAGGAGCATCGACAACAGGCTGGGGGAATGCACCTTCCAACGCCCCGAATGCCATGAAATCTAGTGAGTATAGGCCAGATACCAGTTTCTTTGCGATGGTCCTGGAGATTTTTAGTATTTGGCTTTTTGGTAATAGGTCAACCGTGGAGGAATTGTTATCTGAGGCCTAGAAGCTACGCTGAATGTCGTGTAAGATTTTGATGGATGAGTGGTTAAGTGCTTACAAATAATTGGAACCTTGCCTTTTTAAGGTAGTGGAGGCTTTTTTAATACTGAGTTGTTAAACAGACTGCTCTGATTTGTGCAAGTGTTGAAACACAAGAGCATCTGAGTGAGGAAATGGTCCTTTTTCTTGCATCTGTTCTTCTGTGGCTGCATACCCATTACTTAAGGTATGAACTTGTTACACGGTGAATCACCTTTCCTGACCACATCAGGAAAAGGAACACACAGTTTATAGAAAGGTTTCACAGTAGAGGTGTGTAACGTGCCTTTGAATGGACCTTTTTGCTGTATGAGTGGAAAACTCACTTAAGAACTGAAGTTAGTCTTGTGGTTGAACCTAAACGTCTGAGTGTTTTCTGCATAACCTTCTTAAAAGGTTACTTCCAAGTTAGAGTTTTACTGTATTGAGAGTTTCATTTGCATGGAAATTATTCCTGATGTAAGCTGTTTGTAGAACTTTATTTCACTGTTTTTAAGGGAAAAAAGAGCAAACAAAAGCAACTGCTTGACAATACAACATACCAATGTTATAGCTAAAGCCAATTAATTTTGGATAAGAAGTTTATGTTAGGAAATAGCGATAATACGTGACTGTTACTGAAGTCAAGTGATAATACCAACTGTAAAATTGTTTCCAGTTACAAGTTGCTCTTGCAAAGTGTGATCATTTGGAATGAAATGTTCTGTACAGATTGTATTCTGTTGTGTCATTCTCTCTTCCCCACAGCCCAATTAAATAATTCGGCCATTTATGAAACAAAACTGGAAAAATCCATTAATGTTTATAGCAATCTTTGTTGGGTGCCTGTAGCGCTGCTTATGCCTGCCAGACAAACTTGGCACTTCTCAGGACGCTATTTTTTTTTTTTCTAGATGGGTATCTTCCTTCCTCTGTAAAAAGCTACATAAAAATAGCCAAAATAAGAGGCTCTGAGACTCTAATGATCCATTGAAAGTCCCATGGATTTGTTAATACTTGAGATAATCTTTAAAGACTACAAATGGTCACTTGCTTGTCCTTAATGGTCTGCGTATGTGACATGAGCTAAGCTATAGCATATCTGTTCTGCTTTGTACGTAAGCTGTTTCCAGCTCTGGAGGAGCAGAATATAGGGAGTTTCCCTGTTATTGCTGTTTGAGGTTGCGGTGCAGTAGGACACCAGTTTTGAGAGCTGGGATCCTCATTCTCCAGTGTGACTGCTCTCAACTCTTTTCTGATTGGCACCCATTCAGAATAAAGGAGGAAGCTACATTGCTAAGGAGCGATACTTAACGTATTGGGTATGCTGGAAGAAGAAATTGGGGCAAAGCCTGCAAAGTTGTGTTTTATGGTTGAAAGTAGAGAGAGGAAATAAAGACTAGCACTGGCTGGAAAAGAAAATGAGAGCTTGGAGCCAAAGAAGGAAGTGGGAAATGAGGTGAGACAAAATTGAATAAGCAGAAAAAGTTCTGAAAAGATTGTTACCTGTGTGAGGAGGAGGTAGGACAGGTGAGAATCACGCAACCAAACAAAAAAATTCAGAGCCTGGAATGAGAGACTGTCAGGAATGGGCATGTTCTTGGTAGAGTGTATGGACTAGAAAAATTAGCTTGAAGTAAAGAAGTCTGAGGTGGAATAAAAATTGCCAAGCTTGGGAGAGCGAGCACTCAGTTGTACTTTGCATAGAATATTCTGTTCTTAACTTTGGAGAGGGAAGGTCAAGATGGGAATTGTGCCATTACTGCTGGTGAAAGCCATTGGCATAATATCCCATTCCTCTGCAATGCTGGCAAACACAGATGCAAATTAGCACTGTCATTATTCATAATACTGTCAATTCCATTGATAGGAGTCCGTGCAGCTGCTATGAAGGTTTCAGCTCAACTAAAGTCATGTGAGTGTCCATATGGTACTGCCTTGTGGAATATATTTTAGTTTGTTGTTGTTTGTAAATTATGACAGACTTTATATAACAACTACAGGGGGTTGAGAAGTCATGTAGTCAAAAGTCTCTGCAAAGTTAATTTTCTGCATTGTATTACATATTTCTTGATGATTTTCAATTGAAAGGAGGTGGGTTTTGCACACGACATGAAATATTCAAAGCCCAAAATAGGTAGTGTTGTGGTTTTTTGTTGGTTTTGTTTTGTTTCTTTTTCCCCTGTGGCATCTTTACTGCTACTGTGTACCCAGTTATTACTTAGATGAGAGTGATTGGTATGATCCCCGTTTTGCATTTGGTGAATTGAGACATGAAGATTTTGAGAAAATGTATTTTGATTTTGAAATCCCTGTCTGGGCAACTAGGGATTGGGGTTTTTGTGTGTAGCTATCTTTGTGTAACTGCACAGGCCATATAAGTTCAATTGTGCAGTGGTATAGCTCCATCTGACCTAGTGTTGCATATTTGCAAACTTAAATAAATGTTAATGCCCACTTACTCCAAAATTTTTACTTAATTTTACCAGCATTGCATAGGAGTTCTCTGACAGAGCAGGAATAAATTTATCTTTTTCTGTAACACCGTTATTTTGTCCTTAGCTTGAAAGCTTCCATTGCCTACCTGTAGCTATTCGTGCCTCCTCACTCAACATATGGAGAAAATAAAGCAAGAGTTCTACCAACAAGTCATCTTTGCACCACTGTCCAGATTCATGGTCAAGTATCTCAGACCTGAGAGCTGCCAAAGCAGAAAATACTCTATGGTCATGTGGTTAAAACCAGGACCACAGTGCTATATTTAAACACTGCGGCTGGAAATTTAAAGCTTGTAGCCGTTCCTGTGTAAGTAGCATGATTAAAGGATCAAGACGTAGATTTCTGTGTTTGGAGCAGGATGTCTCCTATGCAGTCCTGAGTTCTGCTACACAAATGAATACACACTGAACAGCTACCTTTCCTGTGCAATAGCCGAACTGTTGATTATGGTGAAATTTAAATTAAGATAGCTCTTAAACTACAGTGAAATGCTGCTGTACTTACATTCAGCGTGATAAAGGTCTCCTTGATAGATTAAATACATTTCAGATTTCTACTGCATCCTCACTCCAGATTACCACACTCAAACCCCAGGAAGTTGGGTTAGTGAAGAGGAAGGTGATGGTGATGGAACTCATCTTTAAAGATGAGTGCTGGGGAAGAAATGCACAGAATGTGGAGTTCCAGTACGAAGGAGAGCAGTTGGACAGTGGGCAAGATGAGGATTTGGCTTCTTACTGGCTTGTCAGTAGAGGTTAAAATTGTAAGTTTCCTGACAGCTGATACTGGAGAGTAACAGAAAGAGAAGAAACAGGGAGGGACAGAAAGGCCTTAGTCTGAATTTATATGATGAATCATAGAATGGTTTGGATTGGAAGGAACCTTAAAAACCATCTGATTCCAACTCCCTGCTATGGGTAAGAACACCTACCATTAGACCAGGTTGCTCAAAACCCCATCCAGCCTGGCCTTAAAATGGTAGTAGCTTTCTGCTAATGGTATCTCTGTTTAAACACAACTGTAAAGACATTGTTGAGACCAGAAATTTAAGTAGAGTTTTTTGGACAGTAAATTAGTTTTAGTGTTACATATACTAGAGTGCAACGTCAGGTTATTTCCTTCAGATACTGCTTAGTTGTTACTCATTAAAGCTGTTTCTTTACTCTGTGAGAGTTCAGTGTGATGGAAATGTTAAGGTTTTGAAGGAAGAGAGAAAATCTTCCTCAAACCACCTGAACCAGAGTCCTCAGCACCCTTTGTGTTTTGTGTGCGTGTGTTCTTGGAGTCTTTCATTTACACTAGAAAATAACAGGTTGCCTTCTAAAGAAATCCAAATGCAGCTGTAGTTACTTAAAGGAAGAAGTCCCTTTGATTTTTTCTATAAGGATTTGATGTTGCTTTGAAATAATTGCAAAATATGACAGGCTAGCATGCCACCAGATCTCTTGGATTTTGGTTTCCGTACACAAGCTTTTACAGCTGTTAGTGTACTTTTTTTGGACTTCTTGCGGTTCTGACAATCTCAGCTAATCTTTCATTGTCAAATCACCTGCTGTGTGGCATCACGGACTTGCTTTTGAGCTTTCCTTTCTTCTCTGAAGGTTCTAAATCTATGCAAGATGGCTGGGGAGAGAGTGATGGGCCAGTGACAGGAACGCGTCACTCCAGCTGGGAAGAGGAGGAGGAGGGAGGAGTCTGGAACACAGCAGGCTCTCAGGGAAGCAGTTCCTCCCACAACTCAACAAGCTGGGGGCAAGGAGGAAAGAAAACACAAATGAAGGTAAAACACTTGAGTGATTCATAACTGCTGTGTTGTCTGAAAGCAGTATGACTGATATGTTAGAGCATTTCTAATAGTTCTTCCTTTAAAAGGTATTGCAGAATTCAGCTAGAAAGGTACCTGCTACAACAGCGTAAAGAACGTGAGGTTTCTGGATTTGTTGTAATGTGTTACACCTGTTGTGACTAATAAATCTGCCAGTAGGTGTCAAATTCTTTCAGTATGTAGGCTGCATAGCCTAAACGAATTACTAAATGAAACCGAGCAATACGTATCCCAGGGCTATTGCTCTTCTCTTGTTGATGCATCTTTGTGTTAGGCTGCCGCTGTTCTCCTTGCACAGCCTGCTGAACTTCGGATTCCACAGCCCCTTTGGCACATGCACCTGGCTTCTACTGAGTGTTGGGTTTGGGTCTGACTTTTATGTTTATTACTGCTGACTTTTGGTCTCAAGCAGGAGCTTGGCTACGGTCTGGAATGAAATGCTCTCTAAAGCTTGTACATGTTAAAGTTCTCCAGTACAATGATGTTTGATATTATATTAATATTAGAAGACTGTGCTTTGTCTACTTTTGATAGCTGTGCAGGGCAGACTGAAAAGGTGAGTGCAGAGCAGTTTCCAAGGACGTGGAAATACTCTTACAGCATGGTGTGGAGTTCTGCTTTTGCAAAAACGATCCTCATGAGCTTTTTCTTCACTTAAAAGTCTTCCATTTTAACTACCAAACCAATTGTCCTTTTTTTTTAAATCAATATCTTTTCTGATCTGTATTCAGTTTTGGTTTTGATCGCCTGCAAACTGCAGTAAGGCCAGATTGAGAGCCAGGTCTGCACAGTGCCCATGTGATAGCAACCGTATCAAAGGGAAGAAGGCCAAGGAGAGACCTCTATGTAATGAATTAAATAATCTATTAAACTGTAGCAGGAGAGAAAAACAGCATTCACAAAGCTTTCCAGGTTCTAAGTGGAACCAAAGGTGTGATAAGCATTCTACACAGCAAGCATTCATCTACTTTGGTATACCTGAAAATTAACAATTCTATGGAGGAAAAAAGAAGTATTTTGTTAAATGTTTCCAACCATGCAAAAAGTTAAAGCAATTCATTAGGAGATGAATTTCTGTGACACCAGGATTTTCATTCAACACTTGTGCCTCCCAGGGATAAAACAATTTCAGAAATCAAAAGATGCTTAAAAATGTTTCCTTTTTTCTTTTTAGTGCTCATTAAAAGGAGGAAATAACGATTCATGGATGAACCCTATATCCAAACAGTTTTCAAATATGGGCTTGCTAGTAAGTGAATTATTTTAAATATAAATTCCAACTTTTTTTTATTTTTTTTAAATAAGTGAAAATATTTATTTTACAGTGTGTAACTACATATTTATCTGCAATTACTTTGTAGGCATGTTGTTCATAATACCTGTAATAGCTGGATATTTAGCACTTCCTTGCTAGTCAGAATGGTTTCTCAACAAGAAAAAGAAACAACTAACTCTTGCCTTCATGACAGCTGTAATTCTACAATTGCAGTTTCCTTGCAAGTAATCGGTGGGCTTTTTTATAACATGCTGTTTAGAGCAGTCAAGGTAAAGGCCTCAGCTCATGACTGTATTGTCAGATACCTGTAATTTGTCCAAGGCTCTTCAGGTTTCTGAATCTTAGTCACCTGTCAGAAAAGGAGAGTTACAGCCCTGTGTCTTGGTTATGTTTATTTAAAGACTGCAGCAAGGTCTTTTTTGGAACAAAAAGAGCTCAGTATTAAATGGTACTTAGGAATGGATTGGAAATGTGAATACATAAATGGGATATCATAAAGAGAAAAGACAGATCTGCAAAGTAGTACCATAAAAATACTGGCATATAAAAATGTTTAACAATTTCTGACAGCAGTTTGTCAAACATTTTATAGAACATTGCACCAACTGTAATCCTGTGATGCAGGAACAGTATGTAATGCAGGCCAGCAAAAGATACTGTAGAGGTTTTGTGACGATCCAAGGGCTGCACGGACTGTCACTGACATGGCTTGGATTAGTTTGGAAAGCCTGGTTCTGAGGCTCACATTCAGTCTGCTAGGCCACTGATGCTTCTGAAAACTATGGGAACACGGTGTCCTAGACTGCCAACTAGAGAGTAACTTGGCAGCGCATTTCAAGATTTGATGACCTGACAGGTCATGAGGATGAGCTATCATTTTGGCCGCTATTTCAGTATTTCATCCCTTGACCACTGGAACATGAGGACAGAGGTTCATTTCACAGAGCAGCTGTCTATCCATCTTTCTCTGTCTGTAGCATGTGTTCATGTGTCTGGTTTCATTTCAGTAAACTTGCCACACACAGGGTTGTGGGGTTAGGGTGAGGTGTGTCCAGGGTGATGCGAGGAATTTTTATATTCAATTTTAGTTTAAGATGGAACTCTAATTAGCGCAAACATGCTTCTCCTTAATTCCACCTTTAACCATCAATGACTACTTTCTGCAAAATTCCTCAGCATTTCACAGAAGTCGGAAATTAATCTTTTTTTTTCTTTCAGAGTCAAACTGAGGACATTCCAGGCAGTAAGATGGACTTGTCTGTAGGTGCGTATAATTTAATTTAAACGCATTTGAATATGAGATCATGCATAGTATTTTTACATAGATTGTATGCTGTGCTTTGAAAGATTTGATCCTTACTTTTTAGTCCTCCTCATGAAACAGGGACACAGTGATAGCATCTGGTATCTTGCTTCCAAGGTTTTTGAATAGTTCCACAGCTGATGCTGGAATGGAAGATGAGGATGTATACCTGTACAGAACACAGCTGCAGCGTGGGAAAGGGACATCCTATAGGACAGTTTTGATCCATGTAGTTCATATTTATTGATACTGTTTCAAAAAAGTGAGAGTTCTCCTTCCCTTTATCTCTTGGCAGTAGGACATCCTGATTAGCATAGTTCTCTGGAGGTGATGCAAGGTAAAAGGCTATCTGTTGCTGAGTCCTTCAGTTGCTTGCCTCAGGTTATTGTGAGTTGCTGCTGCTCAGTAGAACCAGATTTTTCACCCTCGATAACCTCACCACAAATGGGCTGTAGGGAAAACACTATCCTAAATAAGAGTAGCAATGCAATTTTCACATGTAACATGCTCTGATATAAGAACAGACTTTGTCTTGGACTGCCCCAAAAATTTGACCTTAAAGAATACTAAAGCTCTAACAAGATGTCATCTTTTCATCATCCCTTGCAATAGTTTAAGTCACAGCTAAGTTTTTTCCCATACATGAAACCCATCTTAAGTCAGTCTTCCTATGGAAGTAAAATAGGAAGAGAAGTTCTGTGTTCTTTCTGAATATATTAGTTGTCTGATAATGAATAAAGCAGTGGCCCACCTGGTTTTAGAATGATGTCTGTTCCAGCTACAGTTTCTCCAGACAGGCCAAGGAAAGTTCACAGACATTCATTGGAAGTTCAGGGAAAGCAAACCTGACAAATCTCACTCCTGAAGTTCTGCAGAGGGAATATGAAGGCTATTGGGCACTTGCTAACAGTGGCAATGTATTCATTGTGTTTACTGTGCTACAGGTCTAGAAGTGTTAGCCTCTTCATCCATCCATTCAAAAACAATGATTTCTCACGGTATCAGCATCAGCCCAGAGCAGCGTAAAGCTTGTCAAACCAACTGTTTTGATACAGAGAGGTCTTGGTATTCTCCACTGAACAGAATTATTTTTTTTAAGGCAGGCTTATTTTTATCTTTTGGAAGTTGTATAATTTGATAAGCTCCTGCAAACAGGGACATGGAGGGCCAGTCTAGCCACTTGAGCCACTCAAGATCTTCTGAGTGTACTTTTTGTGTAGTTGTGTAATCTGGACATTTTGACAGTTTATTTGGCATTTCAAAGGAGCATTTGTCAAGTTAGTGCAGGGAGGTGGGGATTCACAGTGCAGGTGTCTGGTTTGTTTGTGGCTTACTTTGTCTCAACAGACTTGTAGAAGAATTGAAATTATTGTTAAGTAACTTTTACTCAGTGAACAAATGAACATAGTTCAGTTGTGTGTGTGTGTCTAAGTGGCAATGGCAAGACATCTGATCTGCTGTCAACCCTCTTTGCACCAGTCTGTCAACAGGTTTAATAATTCCTCACCTGCAACTATTGAAGCATCACGTCTGCTTAAGGTAGCTGAGGTTTTCTCAGCCAAAAAAAATCTGTTATTTGGAACATCCTTTAATCTTGTTACTGAAGGTAGAATTGCAATAATCAAGGCTTAAGTCTTAAAATCAGCTTCAAATTTAGTATTCCGATGCAGTCTGAAGTGAAGTAAGGTTTCTCAGCTTGAAAATTATTACAGTCTTAAAATGTATGTTTTTCTGATGTATCATGCCTTATAGAGGATTAATGGGAAGTTACTTTTTTCCACAAATTGCTTTCTTCCTCCGAACAGTGAAGGATCCCAGTAAGAGATGTTAAAACCTGCCTTTGTTTAGTACAACATAGTCCTGGGGAAAGTAGCAGAATTTTTTTCTCCCCACTTCAGCCTCAAACAGCCTCTTCCATTCACACTGGGTTTGTATCATGCTTCTCTAAAGATCTTTTAGGTAGAGATAAGAATGTTCAGTTCTCTTGTGTCTTCAGCTGCTGCTGCTAAAGAACAGATCTAAGAATATACAAATGAAGAGGATGGTAGCCTTGGCTTGTGCTGATAATAGCTCTCCTGGTTCTTTATCTCCAAATTAAACTTCTGGGTCTTTCTGCTCTCAGGGATCTTAAAGGCCATCAGACTTTGTGAGGAAAGGTAGCTGATGCTCAGCATATCCTGTGAAATTGCTGCAGAAAGGTTATATGCGTTGTCTTGATGCGTCACATTTTTGTTAAGTTTAACGTGTCCATTAATGGGGACATCCTTGATCCTTGGTACAGGAGTTCATTATAGTTTGTATTCCATTTCAAAGAGTAAGAATATAACTGAGACCTTCCTGCAGTTTTTGTATTACTTTCTTTTTTGCTTAGCAGTTCTTTCTTACTTACAACCCTTGCTTTTGAAAAGTATAAGCTGTGTGCTCAGCTTTTATGTACTTCTAAACCTCGAAAGTTGGGCTTACTTATAAGGTAGGCTTGTTCTTCAACCAGTTTTCAGCCAGGTTTACAATATACCAGGCTTTACTAGCCAGGGAACTCCAACATGATATTTTCCCAGTCCATGGATAAATGCATGTTGATCTCTGTTAATTCTGTGCTTGGAAACCACGCGTATCAAAGAAAATTTTGGCTTTTGTATGCACAAAGCAACTTGGCTCCGATTATCATGCATCCTAAAATAGGTCCAGTTGTCATAGTAATTGCCATAGTAATTCTTACTATGTTGGTCTCAGTCTCCTTTTAGAAAATTGTGTTGCTTTGGTTGCAAGGTGCTAAACTGCCTAAGAGAGAAGAGGTGGATCAATAGAATGCCTTAGGCAGATCTTCTTTCTCTTCTTTTTTATCAAATCCCTTCAACAGATAGCTTGTTGAACTTTAAAAACAGGGTACAATTATCTACTGCAATCTCTCCCAGTATGTAAGTCCTGAGGCATGAAGTTTGATAACACAGTAAGTAGTGTGTTAGGACCACTTAAATGGGGCACGAAAAGATAAAATATTGACAGCCACCTTTGTCTTTTTTCATGTATTAGCTGCAATTTTTGCAGATAACCGATTTCTCACATCCTCCATAAGGACTGGGAAATTCATTTCCAATTTCTGTTGATTCAAATGCACCTCATGCTGCTATTTATTGTAAATACATTGCAGAGCCCCAACCAGATAGGGCACTTGGGTGCAACACCTCAGTGTGTAAGCGCATGTGCATGCTGAGTAATCTTGGATGATGTAACTTTATGGCAAAGATGTAAAACCAGTATCTTGAAAACGTTTTAATTTTTGTGGTCAATCAAAAAACGGATTTCAGATGGTTTTCTTTAGCATTACTTTAACCACACTGGATGTACGTATTTTTACCACATTGAGTCTCTTGTTGCAAAAGCTTTACGTAACTTTGCTCACCAGCAGTTTCTGCCTCCTGTCTCCCAGTATACAGGTTCACAGTATATAATTCTGTTTGTATGGAATTCTGTCAGATATTTCTTTTAAGCTGTGTGTGTGGTAGGGAAGATATACTTCACAGATATACTTCACAGCTTTTTTCCTCCCTAGGGTATGAATGTGGTCTTTCAAGCTTGTTTCAGTTTGGAGTTTTCACCATGTTTCTTAGAGCTGTTGGTAGCTGGGAGAAAAGATCCAAGAAATGACGAAGTGTCTTCGCTTTACCAAGATAATTGGACTTTTAACCTGTACTACAGTTCTACACATAGAGGATTTAGGGTTTCATATTCATTCATACACAAGTGCTATTGCTTACTGCAGAGGATAAAACCTGAACTTTTCACATTTTAATGGTCATCTTGTACTGTCTAAGGTTAAGCTGGTCTTCAGCCCACCTGCATTATTTACAGCTTTTGTTAGCAAGTCCAAAAGACAGATTCTCACAACAGGTTTCAAGGTTGCATTAGAATTTTCCATGAATGAGATAAATGAATGCTATCATCTCTTAGCAAGGCCCTGTTTATATTGAAGTTTAAGCAGCTGCCTCAGCACTAAGTGGCGTATCCGTGCTCGAAGCCTTTGAAGGTGCTATTTAATGCCTTACATATTATTTAACAAGCCATGTTGCGTGGCATCATTCAGTAATGTTTGAAGAGTTGATTGGATCATCAGGATAACTGAAGAGACAAAAGGGTGTTTCTGCTGCTAAGTCATCTTGAGTTGGCATTGACCCAGTTTCATATCAAACAGTGATGCAACTCCGTCTCCCTTTCATTTTCTTTTCAAGCAACCAATAGACAGCGCTGCCTGTCTAGCAGTAAAGCACGCAGCCTTTTGGTAGTGCTTCGCTGGCATTGTGCATAGTGCTTAGATGCAGATATTGCCAGGATTTAAGATGTACGTGATATCTTGCGACTGCTTTTGCAGAGCCAGTTCTAGCTTTATAGGATATGTTAGAAAGGCATGAGCCCATCCAGGTCAGTATGAGTCCAGTTACAGGCCAAGATACGGAGGTGATATGTCAGTGTTTTTGTGATAGATGATGTTGAAGGCATCTGAGAAGATGGAAACTGGATCAACTTCCAAAGCTGTGCCAAAAAGAAAAATCCATGTAATTAGTGGTTGAATTCATAGGTCTTTATCAGTGCCATACCTATAGATATTAACGGTTTGCAGTTGGACATTAACAAAAGATACTGGCTTTGAAAGCTTTTTTTTTTTTTTTTTTTGAGAAGGTAAGTGTTTTGAGGATCTCAGAGTGATTAGTTGTCTGCTGGGTACAATAAAGACTTCAATGTTTTGTCAGTGGTAGAATATCATATCCATCACCAGCTTCCTTTGTTGGAAGATACGTAAGTTTTGGTTAAATGTGGTGACAGGTTTCTTCAACTGTTCTTGAAAAGGCCATCTGTGCTCCTAAACCCAATTATTTTAAACTAAAAATACCAATAAAGCTTGTTTGTACCATGTTGCTCATATTTTAAAATTACGATGTTTTCTATCTAATTCAACATAACACTGTTCATCTAAGCGTACAATATGACAAATGGAATTGTTCCTTGGCAGCAGCTCAGTGTAGGTAGAAAACTTCTTTCAGTCAGGACTTGGCTGAAGATATGCTTCTAAAGAAAGTGTCTTGTCCACTGTGTATGGTGGTTTTGTCATTAATGCCTTTTCCTTGTGTTTCACCAGATTACTCACTAAACAATGACGGGAGACTGAAAAGGTTGTTTGAAAAGTCTCTCTGTTACCGGGTGTAGAATTATTACAATACAAGCTGAGAGAGATTGGTTGTCTGGTGCAGGGAAGTTATGCTAGGTCAGAAGATTATTGGTGTTCAAAAATTAAGTTCATGTTACTGTAGGAGAATTATGATCAAATTCTTTATATCTGTACATAAATTGTGAGAAATACTTCACATTAAATTCTTTAAAGTAAATTGGCTTGTTCCGTCTTAAAAATGAAACTTTATATTTTATTTTTTCAGCAACTTTTAATAGGAACTGTGTGCTTTGCTAAGTGGTAAGACAAATGGAATTCTTACAAGACATATATATACAACAAATCTGATCTTAAAGATGTTTCCTTCAGCTGTGAACCTGCTGTCATGAAAGACAGTGGAGATTGTCACTGATTTTGCCGCCTTTCCTCTTTTTTTCTGCAGGTGGTCTCCCAGATAAGAAGTTTGAGGTAGATAAACGAGCCATGAATCTCGGGGATTTTAATGACATAATGAGAAAGGATCGATCTGGGTTCCGTCCACCTAATTCCAAAGACATGGGAACTACAGATAGTGGGCCTTATTTTGAGAAGGTGAGAGAAATACCTTTAGATAAATTAAAATCAGCCTCTGTGTTTGAGGTCCCAGTTTTTATCCTATTCCTCTGGAAGTGCTAAAACTTCAACAACATTGGATGAACTCAACAACAAAAGGTGTGAGGGAGTTATGTTTGTAGAGTGATTGTGTTTATAAAGCAGGTGTCAGGTATGCATAGGCAAACGAGATTATCTGATCAGAATAATGCTTTTTATTCTAGAACAGACTTCTCTTTACATGGAGAGAAAGAAATTGTTTTTCTTGGAAGGGTGAATGACTGGTAGTAATGAAATTCATTACAGGTTTCATCACAGTGATTCTTATGGCTACTGATTACAATCATCTACTGTCAAAAAAAAAGTTTAGATCAAAGTAAACATAAGTAATCACAGTCTCCCAGTTTTTTTTCCTGCTTTCATGTCTGTGATTTATTGGAAACACCCTTTCTAAATTCTGTAACCCCTTTTGCTGTACGTCCATGTACTGTGAGCTTCTGTATGACATCTGTTTCTCTGTGACATCTGTTGTATGTTATAGTAGCATTTCTTTCATATTCTTGTCTATTTTAAGAAGAAGCTTTCACTGTTGTTATCAAATATTAATTGCTTCACATTATGAATTGGAAAGTGTCCAATAGATTCAAAATGTTATTTTTTTAAAAATACAGTTTATCACATGTAAAATGGAAAAGGTTTAAAAATTCTGTAGGCGTGTTAGTGTCTGAATTTTTTTTAAAACTCCTCCATTTTGGTATAACAGGCCAAAAACAGTTTAGTCAACTCCCTCTGGTGGCCCATTTAATAAATACCACGAGTAGAGCTAATGCTTTCTGAACATAGGTTGTGTTTGCAGGTGTGTGGTAACATGAGGAATTAATTCAAGATTTGTTTCTCTAGTGGTAATAGCCACTGTCAGAAGTGAACCTTCTAACACAAAATGTATTTTTAAAAAGAAAAAGGATTTTTAGGGATTTATTGAGCATTTTCTTGGACCAAAATCTGAATTGTCAAATGATCATTTGAGTTGGAGGTTTTGTCCTTGTAATTGCTATTACGAATTAACTTTGCTTCTTCCTAGTCACTCACCGTCCCTCTTTCTCTCCTCTTGCGTTCTGTTGCTTCACTAACCAACTCCTGCTGTTGGCTAACTGCTGCTTCAGCTGACTTTGCCTTTCTCCAATCAAGATGGGTGCCTTGGGGATGAGGCTCCCTGCTCTCCCTTCTCCCCTTCTCCCAGCTACAAGCTGTCTCCCTCTGGTTCCACACTATCCAACGTCGGCCTTGGGGCAATCGGCTCAGGGCTCAGTCCCCAAAACTTCGCTGCTAGACAAGTAAGCAGGCCACCTTATAAAATGCATTGTTATATGGCTGCAACCTGGGCTTAATCCCGGTTAGTTGGTTGCTTGCATTTCTTTTCCTACCAAATAAACACAGCTAATGGAAATGTCAGCTATACCTGGACATTGAGAATCAATCCACTTTGGGTACTGTCATCAAAATGTATTCCTTCCGGTTTTGTTGGCCTCTTACTTCCTGAAGCACGGTGCAGCAGCAGACAGATTTGCTTTTCAGAAGTCATGAAGTTAATGGAGAGCTATCTATTTTAATTGATGCTTTAAAACCTAGTTAGAGGCTGGTAGTTTGCCCTACTGTCCCCCACCATTGATTTTTTTCCAGACTCCACCCAGTGACCTCGTATGCAGGAATGTGCCTTGAAAAATTTGCATTCATTTTGCGTTGTGCCTGTTCCCTCCTCCTTTCCCCACAGGCCACAGAAAGGATTGATTTAGCAGCCTTTAAAAATGGTTGAAGTAGTGATGTTCTCCTTCTGTATCTGGAGGAATGGCCGGGAAGAAATGAAGTAGTTAACTGTAGCTGAGAATAATTCTTGGCTTTTTTATGTTTTGCATTATACTAGGAGAAAGCACTGTAGGAATGCTAGGAAATGAAAGGACAGAACCAAAGCATTACAACTAGACTAGCTTATGTAGGCACATGCTTGACGTGATGGCGTTTTTGTGTTGTCTCTCTGTTTCTATGTGACACAGTAAGTTTCGAACATCAGATTAAGTCCAAAACTTGTAGACAAGTTGCTGAATTCAGTGTACAGAACTCCACGGAGCTTTAGAGAAGGCTGGAAGTGTAGCAGCAGCATCAGACCTCTCAAAAACTTTAATATGTAGTTGAATCCAGTGAGTCCTTTCTGAATCCTTTCGTCTCTTAGACAAAAAATACGTATATATCCTATCCTCTTCCATGCTTAATGACACCCTGAGCTGCGTCTGAGAGGCAAGCTCTGTTAAGGCAATAAGATGTAATGGAGGTGAATGAGCAATCCACAATGCTGCCAGTACAGAAACAATGACAGAATTGTGTTTGAGCAAACAGATAGTGAAGGGGATGCCCCGTATTATGGTGGAAGGGAGGCAATTTGTATGATATTCTGGCATATAAGGGAAGGAAGGGTTTTGGAGAAGACGTGAAAGATCTCACATTTAAAGATAAACAAATTATGTAGGGGACAGTGATGTTGGCATAGAGAAGGAGAAGATAACGGTGGTTGAGGGCTGGAAAACATGCAGTTTAGAAGCCGTGGTATATGGCAGAAGCAGGTATGGATCGAAGAGGTCTTGGTATACAGGGGCAGATGGGAATTGCTGAAGGTCTTGAAAAGGAAAGGACAGGATCATGGATGGCATGTGAGGACCTTTTGGAGTATCAGAGAGAAATACGTTGGCTTCAGCTTTTAGAAGCAACAGCATGCAACTGTAAGTGTAGGAGACTGTCCATTACATCTCCTGTGGCTCGTTGTTGAAAGATGTTAGAAAAAGGCAGTCTGCTCAGAGGCTAAAATAATGGAACACAACTATGAATTTTCTTCACTCTTTTTTTGTGCAGGAGGGTTTATTAATACAGAAGTTCCTTTAAAAAACAGTAAATAGTTCTCATTAAAAAAAATCAAAAGAAACAGCAAGTATTCTTACTCAGAAAAAAAAGCAACTCAGGGGAAAAACATTTTTTCTTTTTTCACATTTGAAAATTTACAAAAATAGGAAAACAAATCCCAATCCAGAATCCTGAAGTTTTCACATAGAAGAATTTTTTTAATGGAAGTTTTGAATTCTAATTTGTTAGTGAAAGGCCTGCAGATGAAGTAATAGACTTACGAGTGATGCCTTGACAATCTAGTCTGACAAAGTACCTGACTTTTTTAAAACAATGGCCAGAAATTCTTGTTGACACAGTCTTACCATACTTTTAAGCTAGTGGAATGTTTTTTTTTTAGCGTGTTGTTTGTACTCTCAGTTTCCATTTCCCAACATGTAAAATGCAAAACAGCAAACATAAGCTTTGTCATGTGCTTTGAAATACACGGATAAACATGACTTCTCAGCGTAGAGGAGAAAGAGCCTGCATCTTGAAAATGTAGTACAGCAGTCTGAATGCAGGTGGAATGTTACTGATTCAGGGCAAACATCTCAGTAATTCAAAGGATACTCTGTTTAAGTCAGTACTTGCCTCATTATTTATACATAGTTAATAGCATAGAAATCCATTATCCTGAAGAATTCCTCTTCTCACTACTGCTTTAATTTTATAGGGTGGCAATCATGGTTTGTTTGGAAACAGCACAGCACAATCGAGGGGCATGCACACACCAGTGCAGCCACTAAATCCTTCCCCCAATATCCGGGCGCAAGTGCCTCCCCAATTTCTTTCTCCCCAGGTAAGGAATTTATAGTAACTGGTTACTTGTAAAGAAAAGAAAAGGAGGAAAAAAAAAAAAAAAAGAGCTACAGCCTCCAGAGCACATCATTGAGGATACTTATACAAATGTCTTAGTCTTGACTTGATGTTAAGAAATAAACAGCATAGATCTTAAAATAGTCTTAAGGACTTTCAGCCGTGAATTTTAAATTCATTCAGAGATTAAATTTTGCAGAAGGATTAGCCTTCTTTCTCTCATTCCAAGGCAGTTGTAAATGCTCACTACCAGTATTCTTAAATCTGAGTAGTTTCAGAAATCCTATCTTACATAGGCGTTTGCAAAGTATTTAAAAATAAAATACTCGTGAAAGCTCAAAGTTACTCTGAAGTGAGACAGTTGGCTTAATTTTTTTCAAGCAGTTTTGTCCTGTGCTTCATGTCCCCCTGAATAAGAGGCCTGATGAAGGGCTACATGTTGCATTTACTTTGCAGAACTCTTTTAAGACCTCAGGTTCTCCAACTGCACAAGTTTACCTTTTGCTTTGCACTTGGTGAAGACTTTTGGAGATTCTCTTGAGTACTCTACTTGTGTAACTCTCAAACACGCAGGGAGAAACGGGGGGATTCTTCTCCACCTACTCCTGTCTTTTACTATAGCTCATCCAGCATACACAGAGATTAACTCTTTCTGTGAGGCACTGTTTCCTTGCTACAGTGACTGCCTGAATGCCTTTCTTTTCCCTTGTCGAGCAGTACATCTTTAATGTGATAATGCAGTACTGTGATTACTGGTTAGCTGCGTATATATCAGGATTTTAATCTAGAGCAGTCTCCAGCAACTGATTGGTTTGGGGAGGAACCTTTGTGTGTGTGTGTGTCTGCATCTGCACGTGTAATATTGTATATTGTCAATCAAGTGAAAAATTCACTCTGCTCAAGCCATAGATGGTACACGTTTAAATGTGATGTGTTAAGAAATCTGTAATGTCTTTCCCAGAACATCACTTAAGATTGGTGTCATACCTATTACTTTACACAAACATTCCCACTCTATCATCTTTTCTCATAGCAGTGCATTTCTTGAGGGTATGTAATTGATTTTCATGCAGGTTTCAGCCTCCATGCTCAAGCAGTTCCCCAACAGTGGCTTGAATCCAGGTCTTTTCAATATGGGGCCCCAGCTTTCTCCGCAACAGATTGCCATGCTGAGCCAGCTTCCACAGATTCCTCAGTTTCAATTAGTAAGTAGCTAATAATCTTGTGAGACAGACGGTTTACAAATTGTCTGCTGCTTTCTTTTTACGTTTGTTCTAATTCTGTTTTCTTCTAATGATCTTGTGTTATTTTTCTGTACAAATATTCCCTGCTTGTTATAGATGAAAATAGTCCAATTGGGGTCCAGCGGGTAATCCAGACAGGCTTGTGTAATTACTGTGAATGTTGCAGTGGGATGGTAATGATTCTCAGCAATGTCTTTGTACTATAGAAAGCAGTTGTTTGTTGATTTTCTTCAGACTTAAAGTCTCAGCAATGGTAATAAAGAATGTGCTAGTAATGCTGTTGCAGGACTTGAGGTTAGAAACAATTAACGGATGTAGTGTTCTTCTAAAGCTTTCATTGTTAATTTTATTTCATAGTGAGGAATGAGAAACAGTTCACTTTTCTGTATGTTCTGAGTAAAGCATTTGCTATTGATGAGTTCCTGGCGATTACATTTCACTTGAAGAACCCTGAGTTTTCACCCTTCCCCCCCACTTCTCTTGTAGGCATGTCAGCTCCTCCTTCAGCAGCAGCAGCAGCAGCAGCTGTTACAGAGCCAGAGGAAGTTATCTCAAGCTGTGCGACAACAGCAGGAGCAACAGGTGGGGCACTGCTTCTGTCAATCACGTGAAGCATAAAGCGTGCTAGCACCGGACTTGTCAGAGAGCGTGGTCCTTTGAATCTCTTTCAAGTTCTCATCCCTGTTTTTTTGCTTTCATTTGCAGATTGCTCGTATGGTGAGTGCCCTCCAGCAGCAGCAGCAGAGGCAGCCTGGTATGAAGCATTCACCATCCCACCCTGTTGGGCCTAAGCCGCATATAGACAGCATGGTACCCAATCCCTTGAACGTGGGTCTCTCAGATTTACAGACCAAAGGGCAAATACCTGGATACGGTTCAGGTAAGTGCTCCTGTGGAATGAGTAATTAATGTATAAGCACTAGAGCAAAGGTTACAAGAAATGTCAGCTCTTGATAAAATTGCATTATTTTTCATTGTAAGAATACAAGCCTAACGTGAAAGTGTATCTTAGTGGCATGCTGACTTAACAAACCTGATTTGAAAGTTCCTTTCAAATACTTCATTTGCTGTGCTTGAATTTCGAATTCATGATTGCAGTGCCTCCTGATTTGAGGGTGTTTAAACCAAAAAGAGTAACTGATAAGGGTTTTCCTTTGTTTGTTTCACAGGCTTCGGCTCAAGTGGCATGGATTATGGCATGGTGGGAGGGAAAGAAGCTGGAACAGAATCCCGCTTTAAACAGTGGACTATGATGGAAGGGCTGCCCTCTGTGGCTTCTCAAGATGCCAATATGCACAAAAATGGTGAGATTGGTTATTTTGAGAGTACTCTTGAAGTATCATCTCACCAGAGGTGAAGTACCTCAGGTGAAACTGCTTAAAGGTAGTTAACATCTTACCTCATCAGTATGCATCTTAACTATTTTTGGTTTTAGTATTCCATATTCTCATAAAGAACCCCAACCTTTCCTGAGTGTAAATGTATCTTTTTAATGCTTCAGGTGCAATAGTGCCCCCTGGAAAGGCTCGCGGAGGATCGCCCTACAACCAGTTTGACATAATTCAGGGCGACCCACTAGGTGGCCATGCAGGCCCTGCTGGTGATAGTTGGTTACCTGCCAAATCTCCACCGACGAACAAGATCGGAAGCAAATCCAGCAACGCCAGCTGGCCTCCAGGTATTACATGAGGGCAGGGGCTGTGTCCCAGCTTCATGGTTGCTGTGCTGGTTCCTTTCTTCATCTTACATAAATAACTGATACGAGGAAAACATTTGTTCGGTGTATCGTATTTTTTAAAAACATAAATGTTGAATTTCCAGTAAAAAATGGCAGAGATAAATAGGAACTAATTGATAAATTGCCTGAATAGTCTTTTTTGTAGTTTTGTGACATTTCAGGAAATTTTCATGAGAACGCTTGTCCACAAAATACATAACACCAGCTCCCTCCATGTATTCATTCCTTTCTTGTGTTGTGTTAGGATGAAAAAAAAAAAGGGTTTAAAAATCAGATTGATGTGGAACCAGAAAGCAAAAGTTAAAAATCTACCTTTTTGTGATGATGGGAACAGAATTTTCCTCTCCTCACCTTTTTTAATTTGAGGATGCTTGAACTTTTCCTCTCAGGAACAGTTTATAAATACGACCCACTGTGCAGCACAAGGCTTCTTTTGCCAGCAGTCTGCGTACAAGATATGTATGCTGTGCTGTGCTGTTTGTGGTTCATATTTGCTTGTGCTGCGTAAAGGATAGGAGTATTACCATGTTTCAGTAGTTCTCAACAATCTTGTGGCTTTAGTAGAAATTTCTTTCTTTTTGGGTTACAGTCGGCAGTAGCATATTCTTAAAAGTCATCTAGAGTTTCACTGGCAGAAATTTCTGTCCACAAGAAAACTCAAGAATATCTAGGAAAAAATATGTATGTATTTAAACAAGCACATAATCTTCTGTAAAACAGTTGTTAAACCCAGACTGGTGTCCTTGAAGGTGCATGGATTAATCACCAGTGTTGTTCAGCAAATAGCAGATGCTTTGATTTTCTCTGCCTGGAATACTTTTATATTCCAGGAAAACATTCTTTGCTGCAAATTATTTGCTGTGTACCCACGCAAACACTAAGAAATAAAGGTGCGGGTACATCTCTTGGGTAAACCAGTAGTACAGACCTTGCATCAGCAAGCCTGGGAGTCTGTGATACTACAGATAGACAACAGCAGGAAACTTACACAAAGTAATTAAAGCTTTTATTGTGAGAAATCATAGTGTCTAACTACGGCAAGAAAACTGTTTTCTGATGAGGTAGAAGAGATTTAAAGAATTCGCTATCTCAATAAAGTCTGCGCACCACAGTGTTTCATACCACTGAAAGCTTTCCAAAATAGTACACTTATACGCTCCAGGAAAACTGGCCTGGGTACATCTGTCATGGCTTTCCTAATAATCCTGTGTTTGAACCTTTGGGGAGGACCTCTCAGGTATCGGGGAGAAATGTACTTCATGTTTTCTTTACTACCTTGAAATATAAGAGTATTCCTGTAGGGACAGCTGGTGGGTGTGCATAAGAATAAGTGTAATTCCCAAAGGACAGTTCGGAAATCTGTCAATATGCTGAAGTTCAAATAAAACTCTTCTAGCAGCTTATCACAAAATATTCTGTATAGAACTTAGGTCAGAAATGTAGTCATTTGCATAACTACAGTTGAAGTACTGGCATGAGTACCTCATGCCAGAAAGCTGTAGAGCTCTGAAACTAACTGTTCCAGACCAACTTTTAAAGAGTTTGCTTTACTTAATTTTCAGTCTTGCCAGTTTTTAGAAGTCTTAACAAAGGCAAGACTCAGACTTATCTCTTACCTTGTCTTCAGCCATTCCGGGTCCTAACCTGTGTTCATGGATATTTTAGTTTGGAACAGAGGCATTGAGCGTGACTCATTTGTAACTAGACCTGAGAATCTGCTTTGGGTGGTCCTTAAGCATAAGGTGGTCCTTCAGGGGCCTGCAGTATTTGTCAGTAGCTGAACAGATTCCTTGCTTGGTGCGGGGCTGGTCGGTTGTTCATATTAGGAATTTTGATACCTGTTAGCCTAGATTATGTTGTAGAGTTAGAAAAGATTAGGAGCTGATGACTGACATTTACAAAATCATGAAGGCAGTGGGTAAGCTAAACACAGATTTTTAATTCTGCAAATGCTGCAGCGTTAGAACTCTGGTGCAAATGGTGGAACTAAGATAGAGGATATTTCTTACGTTTTCACTGAGATTCTCCTGACAGTGCAGTACCGTAATCTAATACTGCCCTTCCTGTGTCAACTTGTTGAACCAGTAGTATCAAGTTTTCTTCTCACAGACGTGAGAGTCATAGTCTTGACTATGCAGTTACATACAAATAGTCAAAGCTGTATGAATGCTGTATGCACTTCCACCACTTCTGCAGTTACTGACCTGTGTTCAGTCACTAGAGATAATGCCATGGGAGGAAATACGAAATAGATTTTAATTAAGAGAAGTCTGATCTTCCGAGGAAGTGTAGAAGACATCCTATAAAATATCCTCAAGAATTAATTTCAGTAAATGGCATTCCCCTCTCTGCATCTAACTCCTTTTTCCCTCCTATCCCAGAGTTCCAACCAGGAGTGCCATGGAAAGGTATACAAAACATTGACCCTGAATCGGACCCCTATGTGACCCCTGGAAGTGTGCTGGGGGGGACAGCCACATCTCCCATTGTAGATACTGACCACCAACTTCTGCGGGACAACACCACAGGTAAAACATCATGCTGGTATCTGAGAATATTCTAAGGTGCCTGTCATAATAGAATTAAGTCTACTGCATTGACTAAGCAGGAAGCCTATGTGCCTGTGCATCGTGTCTGTGTATCGCGTAAAAGGTTGGCATTGATACAAATTGTGGCTTTTTTGAGATTTAACAGGATAACAGAAACTCTAAAACTGGCCTACTCTTCTCTTTCTCTCTCCTTCTCCCTTTGATAGGGTCTAATTCTTCCCTCAACACCTCGCTGCCTTCACCTGGTGCCTGGCCCTACAGTGCCTCTGACAATTCCTTCACCAACGTTCATAGCACTTCAGGTATGCGGGCTACAAAATTAACCTGGACAAAACATTTTCCACTTATTAACTAGTTTCTCCTCCTTATTCCACCTTGAATATTTTGTCATTCAGTGATTGCTGAAGAGGTTTGGAAATAAAAATTAGAGTGGATGATTATAATTTTCCTTCTGCTGATAAAATATTCTGTTGTAGTTGCTTTAAAACCTAGACTGAAAGACACCTGCCCTTTTCCTGGTACAAAAATTTCTAGCTAGGTTAAAGGATAGCAGTGAGCAGTAGATGTAAAAGAAAAAAATGCATGTATGATCCATTGACATACGTAAAGGCATAGGGGGACTGTCCTGTTTATTTTTAAATACCTGCTCCTGTATGTACGAGGTAAGGAATTAGAGTAATAAGGCAAGTGACTATTCATCTTAACGTTAGAATATTAGGGTGCTGTGAAGAGAACACTTTTCCCTCACCTTGTATATCACTCATCGTTCCCTGAAACCTGGAGACAGAACATTTTTAAAGAACTAAGGAGCTTAGTCAGAGGTCTTCTGATGGTTGGCCTGTAAACAGTAATTTAGATGCCTGCCTCAGATTCTTGGTATGGCCTTCAAAGCTTTCTTAAGAAAAAGGGTCTCTGCACTCACTTCTGAGTAGGAAACTGGAAATTATCGTTAGACAAAAAATTGAGATTTTGAGGTGCTTTTAAATACTGGAGTTTTCTTTTGAGACATTCTTGTCTTCAGTAACTACTTAAAACCGAAGAATTATGTGTAGATAGCAGAAGTGAACATAGCTGAGAGCTGCATCTGGACGGGACTGTATGATTTTTCCATCTTATGGAATAACAGCTATGTTAATGTGTTAACTTGACATCTTCACAAAACAAGCTGAAAATCATGCTTGCCCCTCAAGAAAAACAGTGTTTCGGGTACCAGTTTGTGGCATGACCTTGGTTTGAAGCAGTATCTGTGTATGCAGCATTCCAATGACACAAAAAAATACTCTTTCATAGCCTGGGAAATGGAATGGCATGTATCAGCTCCTTACCTCTGCTTAATGTTGTCTAGCACGTAAGGAAAACCCTAGAGACTGGAGGGAAAAAATATTATTGAAGTTGTAGCTGAATTGAAGAAACCAGACCACTATCTGGCATAAATCCATAAATCTCCACAACTTGTTAAACTACACACCGGTGTTAAACAGATGGAAAGTGGGTCATCGGAATCAAGGATTTGGAATTTACAAATCTATAAAACAAACTTGTCCAAGTGAAACAGGGTTTTTTAAGCACTTTTGTATATTTTCCTAGGTTAGAGCTTGAAACCTGCTTATTGCTGACAGTTACTGTCATTGAAATGTAGTGATCCAAATGGTAAAGGGAAGCATGCTTTTACTTCTCACTGTAAATTTTATGATCTTGAGTCCCAGACGTATAATTTTGTGACATCCTGTCATGTTGTAAATCTGGATTTTTATCCGTTGTTTCAAATCAGTAATTTACTACCCTTTGTTAGTAAATAGAGCTTAATGCATATATTTGCACCCACACAAATGAATTCTGATGGAGATAATTGGTACAAGTGCCTTTACTCCTAGATTGCTTTGTCTGTGTTTGCTGCTTCTGATTGCAGAGCAAGGAAAAAGGAAATTACTTGAGAAATTTTGACTTTCATTTATTTTTTTACTGGGTGATAAATGTCTCTTGGTGTTGGGAGGTATGGGAGAATTTACACTCCACCTTGTTAAGGACAGTCGTTTAGGAAGAGCTCCCACACATCCATAACTTAGTGATGTTTTGGGGAGTATTTTAATTTTTTTTTATTGGACTTTCTTGAAGCGTATTAGGGATACTCACTGTTGGTCATCTCCTGATAGGTATTCGGTAATGTTGGCTAGTATAAATGTAATATGTGCCGTCAGGATTGTTTAAAAGTCCAGTTGTCGCGTAGCTCAATGGCCTTCTTCACATGCTGTCATTGCTCTAACTTGATAATGAAATTTGTGTTTCATGAGAAAGCTTTGATCTTACAAAAGGACATCTTTAGGAGGTAGCATTAGCTTAGTAGACCAGGAGCAGTATTCATTTCAGGTCTCTGCAGGTTTAGGGCCTGAAGAAAGTTCAGTTCTAATATGAGTCAGCCGTGCCCAAACGTGTCAGAAATTCTCGTGTTCTCAAAAGAAATACAGCACAGGCATAAATACTGCTGTTAGTTGTTAACGACGGAATGTACTGTTGCTAGTTACATTAACAGGTAATTTAGGATTTTGTTGCAGTTAGAATATGTAAAATAAGCAAAGATTAACTACATAGCATGGGTTTCTTTTGTTACGGCAGTTTTTAACTGTTTTATGATTCTGTGCTTCGTGCTTGTCTGTGATTAAAATTGCAGTCAGAAGGTTTACAGTAATAGTGTAGTTGAAGGCTAGTTCAATCTGTTAGGTTTCTCTAATACATATCCTTTATTTTAATCTTCTAGCAAAATTCAGTGATTACAAATCAACATGGTCCCCAGATCCCATAGGACACAATCCCACTCATCTCTCCAACAAGATGTGGAAAAACCATATTTCCTCAAGGAACACTACAGGGCTGCCCCGCCCGCCTCCTGGCCTGACCAACCCCAAACCATCATCTCCATGGAACAGCACAGCACCCCGATCGGTCAGGGGCTGGGGGGCACAGGACTCAAGGCTTGCCTCTGGTGAGAAGAATCATCTGATAGCACCATTGATCAGACCTGAGGAGTGTACGTTTTACAGCACTAATGGTTTGGAGGAAAGAAAGTTGCAGTTGTCTGGTAAAAGGAAAAAAAGTTCCTTCTTGAAATGGAAATTTCATGTCAGTGATTGGGATGGTGGGGGGAGAATCCCAGGTCCTGCTGCAGGGGATGAGTGGAGGTGGGCTCAGAGCTGCCAGGAGGGAATTCCTATTGCATGGGGCCTTTCAAGGCATGAAGGTGTTGGTTAAATGCTGTCTGGGAATGGGGACTCCTAGAAGATAAATTCTAGTAAAACGTAAATCACAATGTGAAATGTGAGGAAAGATGCATTTTTTTCTTTTCAGGACTAAAGATCAGGCTTTATATGTTAGCAGGGCTGATAATCCTGAATTTGTCTGAGGCTGAAAGACCTGACTGTAAAGAAAAAGGCTTTTCGTTGTATCCAGTCTTTTCTGATTCCTCTCTGTTCTGTTTGCAGCATCTACTTGGAGTGATGGTAGCTCAGTTCGTCCTAGTTACTGGCTGGTTCTTCACAATCTCACTCCACAGGTATTTTCTGTAACTGTCTCTGGGAACTTACTTGTTTTGCCAAGACACCGATTTGTGGATTCTTCAGCTGTTTCTCTGTGAATACGATCTAAAAAAAATCAAATTTGTCAGCATATGTAAGATGTGTTTCCACTAAACCGGACTGTAGTCCGATTGATTTTTCAATTGCAATCTCTTCATTTAACTTGAAGATGTTCAGTGTTTGCTACATGACTGTTTTAGCCTTTCCTTACCTAGAGTTTCAAGAAATTACTGGAACAGAAATACGTTTTTCTTCGAAGTGAGGATAAGTTGCATGACCATAATGTGGAATGGTTTATAGCAGCTAAAGAGACTGTTTCTTTGGGATGTTGTAAGAATGCTGGTGTAACTGCCAGTTTTCGCTTTGGTGTTTCCATAGTAAAACCACAGAATGTTTCCAGCACTCCTGCCAAAAGCAGTCTAGTTAGGTTATTCCTGCAAAAGTATTCTCAGAACTCTTCCCTTCAGAATGAATTTTGTGGAGATCCTGGTTTCAGCGATCCCAATTAGTCTCTATTCAAGGCTTAGGAAAAGCTTGTGTGATTATCAGCAGCGCCCTGAGGTCTAGACAGAGAGTTCCCTGTTCAGCAGGGTAATTTACCACGCTTCTAGTGCAGTTTAAGATGACATCAATGTGAAAGGAAAGACAGTCTCCTTCAGATCACCCCAACTGGCAAGCGACGCTCCTTTCACAGGAAAGTCTATTTTCCTTAGGAAACAGCAGTGGTGTGATGAAGAGGCACAATTCTAAGTCCCCGTCGTGTTAAGGGTAGTTTACTGCTTTAGTAATCATTTAATGGAATAAAAATATCTTTTGAAGGCATTTGAATTAAAATATAGAATGTAGGTTATAGTCGTTCATAACGAATCCTCTCTTTGTTGTGGGTCAAGTACACTGGAGAGGAGGAAGCGTAAAGATTAGGGTGATACCAGAGGCACTATCTTCAGCTTCTTTTTTAATCTTGTCCACGTTTGTACCCACATAAAACTTTTTTTTTCTTGAAGAGAGGGAGGGGGGGAGGAAGAACGTAATAACACTTCCTTAAGTATCTGCACATACGGATCCCATTTGTGTGTGCATGTTCCTGTGGCATACCAGGAATTGAATCTGTCTGTACAGAACACCTTGGAGAACAGCAGTTACTGGAGGTAAGAAGCTGTTAGGCTGCAGGAAGGAATGCAGGCAACAACTGCTGTGAAAACATTAGTTCAGGGGGAATGAACATTGCTGGGTTTGGCAGAAAGATCACTGTCTGTTTCTGTGACTTAATGTTTAATAACCACAAAGACAACAAAAGTACACCAAAATAAGAGTAAAAAAAGCCCCTTGTTGCAGAGGTGAGATTTCCAATTTTGCAAAACTGGTTGATATAAATTCTACTGAAATCAGCGTGCTGCAGGCTTAACAAATTCTGCTGCCTTGGTCTAAGTCCTAATGGCTGGAGATGGCACGTAATTACTGGAAAACCTGCCAACGTAAGGATAGTGACGAGTTAAGAAAGTGAGGAAGGGAAAACTGGACTTGAGCTAAAAGTGAGCTGAAAATATGTCAGATTGTTGCATAAAGTGAAGTCACTTTAATTGTGAGGACTCGAGGCGTACAGAAGTGCTGTTTGAAAATTAAATCCTCTCACCTTTGCGTACTTTGTTACTTGCACCTGTTTTCCTCTGAGATCAATTATCTTTCAACTACTTGTGACTGCTAAGTTTAAAGTACATTTGATGAAATAGTTACAAATGTCCCTTTTATCCTGGCTGTTCTTCCTCAGATCGATGGGTCAACCTTGAGGACGATCTGCATGCAGCACGGCCCACTGCTGACATTCCATCTGAACCTGACCCAGGGCACCGCCCTCATCCGATACAACACCAAACAGGAGGCGGCCAAGGCCCAGACTGCACTGCACATGTGAGCAAATCCCAGTGGCCTTTCTTTGTTACCACATTAGTCACGAACGCCAAATGTCTGTCCTCTGCTGTGCTTTGGAAACTCATTTCAAGTGCTCTTCTTTGAAGGGGATCTTTCATTCATGTGTAGAAGATGAGAAACAAAGCTGCCTTCCATTTATGTTGTTGTAATTGTTGGCACAAACCGGGAAATACAGAACCAGGAAGGTGCAAATAGGGTGGGATTGTGACCAGTACGCGAATTACTGTACACCTCGGGCTATTTTATGAAACCTTGTGAATGACTTCAGATGAAAATCATTCTTACATATGTAACCCAAATGTGCAGGAACCTGCTAAAGTTTTGAGATAAACCTGAAATAGCTTTTGTGAAAGGCTGCAGATCGTAAGTTTCCTGTTACCTAAGCCTTTTGGAATTGACTGAGGCTCTGTTAAGTTTGGAAAATGTGACAGGTTTTGAGACCATTTTTTGGGGGACTGGTGGTGGTAATAAGCACTAAAACTCAGTGAAATTTTCTAAGCAAGGCTAATCTTATCCCAAACTTCCTGGGCTTTTTAGCCTTTTCTTGCTCTATTCTGTTTGAAAGGTGGCATGTGTGCATTTCCCATTTCAGCTACACCGTGCGTGTACTTTCATTGTCCTCGCATTTATCTTCAGGGCCTTCGTTTAAATTTAGAAAGCTTTTGTTGCAGGCCTAACAATAGAGAATTTGATTTCTGCCCTGTATCAGATGGGAATTATTGTGCTTTGAGTCAGTTTCACTGTCGAGAACGGCTGACATTTTCTGTGCTCTTTCCATTGTGGCAGTTGGTTTTGACACCTAGTAGCGTTCTCTCCGTGCCTTCTGAATGCCATTCCCTTAACTTCTAGCTGGGTCTAACTATTTTTTCTTCCACCTGTCTTCTAGGTGTGTGTTGGGAAACACTACCATCCTGGCTGAGTTTGCCACAGACGAAGAGGTTAGTCGCTTTCTGGCACAAGCTCAGCCCCCTACACCTGCAGCAACCCCAAGTGCACCCACGGCAGGCTGGCAATCCCTGGAGACGGGACAGAACCAGACAGATCCAGTTGGACCTGCTTTGAATCTCTTTGGTGGGTCAACAGGGCTTGGGCAGTGGAGCAGTGGTGGCGGCGGCGGCAGCAGTGGGGGCGATCTCACTGGCGCTTCATTGTGGGGGCCCCCAAACTATTCTTCAAGCTTGTGGGGGGTCCCGAGCGTAGAGGATCCACACAGAATGGGCAGCCCTGCTCCCTTACTACCTGGAGACCTTCTGGGAGGAGGGTCGGATTCAATCTGAACTTAGAACTTTCAACTCTGACCTCGTGACCTTTTTTGGAACAGCAGCAGCACTAACTTGACCTTTTCGTTTTTTTCAACTTGCAATAAATACATTTATAAAAGGAAAAGAGAAAACGGAGAGAGAAAAAAAGGTGGGTCATTGACAGACTGTCTGAGCACATAGTTGCCTCCCTTATATAACTTCAGTTTTTTCGTTTGGAATATGAATCCAAAAAGAGAACATATCACTCTTGAAATACTTGAATCATGAACGCCAACTTAGAAAGACAATGTGAAGCAAGTACACATACCATTTAAATCTAAACACAAAAAATTAAAAAAATTAGTTTCTAGTTTTTCACTTTTTCATGTTATACGGAAGTTGTTGCTAAGAAACATATATACTGAAAAAATAGCTTTTTAACTTTGTTTGCACTGGGTGTGTTTCCGTCCTTAGGTCTACCATGTTGGGTTGGGGCAGGGGTGGGATTCAAAAGAAAAAAAGGGGGTGGGGGGGAGGGGAAGACTTGACGGAGCCTCACTTTAAAAACAAAAACAAAAACAAACAAAAAAAATAATAATTAAAAAATAAAAAAATGAAAAAAAAACCAACAAAAAAAAAAAAACAGAAAACAAAACAAAAAAACCAACACTTTGTGATTGGCTGGTTGATAAGTACCAGTGTGTTCTGGCACATGTAACTGCCCACGTGTGCTTGTTTCTGTGTGAGTGCGTGTGCACATGTTCGTGTGTGTGCATTTTTTCTCTCTATATATAATCTTGAAACGCTGCATTGCTGATGGTCTACGGGCTGGCTGGCCATCTGCGTGTCTTGATGCTGAAAACAAGACAAGCACGGTGGAGTCCCTGTGGCTGAAGCAGAATCCAGTTGGGCTGGATTAAAATTTGTCAGTAGGTTTTTTTAAATTCATTTTAGCAGGGTGCTATCTCAAGTTTGCAGATCATACTGAGTGGGTAGTCGCTTCCTAGCCCTTGTTCTAACCCTGTGGTAGAGCGGAACACTGCCATATCCAAAGGATTTGGTGAGAGGGGAGCCAGTGTTGTCTTTTGAGTAGCAGTGTATTTATTTATTTATGTCTGCATGTGGGGTTTTTGTACTGAGTGAACCCTAGAATGTTTGTTATATAATGCAAGCCATTTTTTTTCTTCAGAAGAGGGGAGGAAAGAAGTCATTGCCATTTTTTGCGTGACAAAGACAAATGTTCTTAATCGGTCTCTTGCAAGCTTCAGTACCTTGAAAGAAAGAGATGAGCGTTTGTTTTCTCCCCCGAATGCATAAGCAAGCACCCATGTTCATTCGCAAAGAATCCATCAAAACCCTGAAAGTCCAGCCCAACCAAATTAGCCTTTTAATTGATTTACTGCTTGTATTTAAACTGACAAAAACGAAATCGTGTCAGCAAATCGCTGGCCGGCCTGCCTCATCTCCTGAAAGCACATGCAGCTAACTCCTTTCTACGTCTTCACGGTGAGCGTTACCTGTGCCAGGCCTCGGTGTATTACAACGCCAGACCATCACTGACAGAAACGTTTACTTACGAATGTTCTTAAACCAGTGTGTACTTCAAACGTTTCCTTTTGTTTCTCTGTGTTGTGTTTTCTCCTGTGTACGTGGTTTTGCTTAGGGAGGTATATAACTAGCAAAGACTTTTTTTTTTAAAGTATTGCACCTTTTTGTTTTTTTGTTTTTACTTTTTCTGTACTGTTGCTTTTTAATTTCTGTATTTAAGGAAAGGTTTGGGTTTTTTTTAGCATCAGTGTAAGTAGTACTCTGGGCAGGATAGGGGTAACCTATATAATCCACAGTGATAGCCAGTGTGTGCGTGCATGTGTGCGCCGGGAACAAAACTTCCAAGACTGCTTGTCGGGAGGCGAGTTGCAGCAGCCTTGAAGGAGCATCCCTTTACACAAAGCCAGAAGTCTTTAGGAGGGGGAGACTGGGAAAAAAAGGGAAGAGAGATGCCGGTACTTTTTCCGTAAGTGCTAGCGCTTCTGCATGGTGTTGTCTAGCTGTTACACTGTGTAACGAGGCGCCGATGTTGAGTACCAGCAGATACCTGTCCATTCCAACCCTCAGCGGGAGCAGTTCTCCGTTGTTATTGCCTGTCCGGGGGTGAGGATAGGGGAGCCTCTTTCTTCAGCGTTTCATTGAAGGATACAACGTTGTCTAATACATTTAACTCTTAGGTTGGGTGGGGAGAAGCAAAAGCAGATCAGAGTGAGGTAGGGGTGCGTGTGTGTGTGCGTGTGCGTGCGTGTGCCTGTGCTGGGGCGGGGGGAAGGCCTAGGGAGTTACGTGGCTTTTTTGAATTCGCCCTTTCTGTGTAAACCCAATGTCACAAGGAAGGCTGACTGAGGGAAATGCTGCATTTACACAAGCCTGTAGATTCGTATGCAAAGTGTTACGTGACAAAAAGTATGAGTAGGTTCGTATTTGCTTAGTAAACTGGAGCGTGCAGCATACTCTGGCCCCGTTTGGACACGCTTTCCTATCACGTCTCCTCCTTCATCCCGCCATGCACAAAGCAACAAAAACCTTCTCTTCCAGCTCCTGCTAGCTAGCTGCCCCTCGCCTGCACGCATCCGCAAAGCTTCGCTTCCCGTAGCCTCCGCTTAAAGAGCGGCCGCGCTCCCCCACGCAGAGCAGGTGTCGAGCAGCCCCGTGCCAGCAGTACTTCCTAGCGAAGCGCCTTGGGCCCGAGTCCAGCAAGTGCCCGTCCTCTCCCGTGGTTTGCTCTACGTGCTGGTTCATCGCTGTGCTCCGCCCTCACTTCTCTCTCCCAGCCTGCCCTAAGGTCCCTTTTCCTGCACTTTGGGTTAGTTGAGTTCCTTGCGATACTACGGTGAAAGCCGGGTGCTAGAGCCCCTCTTGTTTACAAGACGTAATGAGGGATTTGAAATATTTAAAAAAAAAAAAAAAAAGCTAAATTGTTCTTCCATTGTAAGCTTAAAGGGAAAAAAAATTAAAACGTACAAAAAAAAAAAAGACCAAAAAGTGCATATATATATTTTAGATGAAGACTAACTCTGGGAGCATTTAACAGTGTTTTTGTTTTTATTTTAACATTTTATTTTCCTGCTTTAAATTTGCAAGCATTCTCAGGAATTCTAGGGTAGGAAGCCAGTTTTTTGAAGATGGTTTATTTAACCTTATCCTAGATAGATGGCTGTTTCTTGTTGATAAACTTTTACAAGTTCCTGAATCTTCAAAATGTTTGAAAGTTTTTACTTTAAAATAAAAATGCTAAAAAAAAATTAATAAAAATAAAAAGAAAAAAAAAGAAAAAAAATCTCCAAATGTTACTGTCAAGCGGGGGATCAAGGATTTCAAAGACTGTATAAGTTAAAATACATCAAAACTTCTCAAGATCAGCGACAGAAATCCATTGTGATCTGAAGTTGGGGGAGAAGAAGGGTTGTTCGTAGTGCTGTGTCACTCACGCGGACATACGCAGTTGCATGGAGAAGAGAAGTGCGTGAATGGAAATCTCTCACTTTGTTCCCTTTCGATTGAAACTAAAACATTCTTCCAAGCACCTTTTTCAAAGCAAAGTGAAACTGTAAACCTAACAAAAAATGCAGTATAGTTTATCCGAAAGAGTCCTCAGTTAGGGGTAGCAGCAGGAAATGCGCGATGGTGCTTCTTTAAACCACTTGTAAGCAGTGCTAAAGAAAACCAGTGCTGACAGAAAACCCAAGAATGAAGTAGTCTGAGCCTGCCTTTTCCCGTACAGAAAAGGGAGGCGATGTGGGAAAACTCCAGCGAAACATCCCTTAGAAATCACACTCCCTGTTTCCAGCTCTTTGCTCAGTTTTATTGCCCAGTTGGAGATTTGCTGCTTGCTTTTCTTCACCCCCCAGCCCCCCCC